>NC_086283.1:101908126-102057752 GCF_021018805.1 Prinia subflava | reverse complement strand
TGGGACCATCAAAGGACTTCCACCTCCCAGGGAGAGGCAGCAGCCCAGCGCTGCTGTCCCCCACCCTGCCCTGCCTAGCAGGGAACCAGTTTGGGAAGCACCTCCGTGTTGCCCGCGGATGAGCCAGCCCAGGAGGAGGAAGGAGACCACTTTGGATTGAGGTCCTGGCACTGCTGGGAGGAGGCAGGGTGGAGGGATGGACACCAGCCAGCTTCCTAACTATGCAAACAACCCACACCCATGTTCAGTGTTTATCCCTGCCGAGCCCGTCACCATGGTATCTGCGCACCTTTTGCCAAGGTGAGTTGAAGCTGATGGAGCAGATCCTCTGCCAAACCCCAGGCTCTCTAGGCATGTGCCTGGGAGGTCTCCTAGATCAGCTGGATCTGCCAGAGCTACTGCTGCTGGGATAATCCCAATCATTTTGCTGCTGCCTTTGGACCCCCTGCTGCTGCCTGCCCGCTCCCTGCCTGGCTCCTGTTGCCATGAGCTCGTCCAAGCAGGTGCATCCTCACCTCTGCCGTGGAATTTCTTTATGCTGTGTCACTCCACGGAGCCAGGTGGGGTCTGGAGAGGTGGATCCACACGCCCCTGTGCTGGTACTGCTGCTTTCATGCAAAATTTGGGCCCTTTCTCCATCACGTGGCTCTGGGAAGGAAGAGGAAGAGGAAGAGGAAGAGGAAGAGGGAGAGAGAGAGGGAGAGGGAGAGGGAGAGGGAGAGGGAGAGGGAGAGGGAGAGGGAGAGGGAGAGAGAGAGGGAGAGGAGAGGAGAGGAGAGAGGAGAGGAGAGGAGAGGAGAGAAGAGAAGAGAAGAGAAGAGAAGAGAAGAGAAGAGAAGAGAAGAGAAGAGAAGAGAAGAGAAGAGAAGAGAAGAGAAGAGAAGAGAAGAGAAGAGAAGAGAAGAGAAGAGAAGAGAAGAGAAGAGAAGAGAAGAGAAGAGAAGAGAAGAGAAGAGAAGAGAAGAGAAGAGAAGAGAAGAGAAGAGAAGAGAAGAGAAGAGAAGAGAAGAGAAGAGAAGAGATGGAAAAAGGAAACAGCAAAGAGGGAAGAAAAGCAAGCACATATGCTTTTTTGCAGGTCTACTTAGCTTAAAAAACCCCAATTTTTTGTTATCAATGTTGAGCAATTTCAAAATGGGAGGTGTCCCCTCCTGCCTTAGCAGCAAGTCACTGTCCCAGCCACTCACTGAGGGGGTGTGAGAAGACGTGAGCCACATCGGCTCATCCCTGTCTCCAGTGTCCCTCCAGATCTTTTCCCCAGCCTTGCAGGGATGCAGACTCCTGGTGCAGCTGCCTTCCCTCCACAGGAATAATTGTTCAGGGGATGAGACTCAAGGCAGCTGTGGGAGGATTTGGTGGCTTCTCATTTCCAAGTGTGTCCCCAGCAATTACATTGTGGCTGTTGCAGTCTGTGCTGAGGGACAGAGTGCAGCTGAGAGGGGGCTCTGGAAGCCCACCTCAGTGGGGATCAGTACCTCCATGCCCACAGCTGGATGCTAAAAAGGAATGGACTGTGAAAGAAATGGATCAGATTTACTTTGCTTTGTTGTAGCATGATTTGGGTTGGAAGTGACTTAGAAACAGAAAGGTCATCTATTCCACACACGTGAAGTGGGCAGGGACACCTTCCACTGCCCCAGGTTGCTCCAAGCCCTGTCCAGTGTGGCCTTGGACACTTCCAGGGGTGGGACATCATCACTTCCAACTCTCACTGCTGTCTCTCTTTAGGGAGATCTTTTGCTTCATGTTGAATTTATGGATGAGGCAACCTCCTCTGTGGACAGGAGGCAGATCCCAGCCTCTTCAAGATGCTGGGTGGCTTTGGGAACTGCGAGGGCACATGAGAACCTCTGCGTGTTGCAGGGCTGTGATTTACAGCTGGGACAGGGCCTGGTTTACTTCGGGTGATTTATGACCTCTTAGTCATGTCTGAAGAGAAATTAAAGAGATTAGCTCCTGTGAGCCCTAATTTCCCTGGATGTAAAGTAAGTCAGTAGCTGCATTCCATGAGTCTTGGTCTGGCTTTGAGAGGTCTTGGAGATCCTCTGGACACCAGGTGGTAAAATGAATGCTAAGTGTTGTATGGAAAGAGGATGACAGATTTTATGCTTGTGGCTGCAACAGAGGAGTCAGGTTGCAATATTCCAGCCTTTCCACTGCGCACATGCACTTTCCAAACAGTTTTGTTGCAATTAATTACAGTGCAATTACAGCAGAACGACAGTGCTAACTAAGGGCAAAATCTTGTGAAACAAATGGTATTTGGGCTGATTTTGTAATTGCTCCAGGTTCCCCAGATACAAATTACAGTGTCAGGGCTCCTGATTTATGGCAGAGCAATATACATGTAGATAACTCAGGGCAAGAGCTTCCTGTGTGGGCTGCAGATGCAGAGGTCCATGTCCCATCATCTCTCGTTGTTGCTGACCCATGAAGGGTGGGTTCTCTTTGAACCATCCCAGGACACAGGTGGCACCAGCTGTCCCTCTCTGCCTCATCCCCAAAGCTTCTCACGAGGTTTCCTCACCAGGGAGGTGTGGGTTCTGGGTGCAGCTCCATTCTGGGCAGAGGGGTACAGCCATGAATGGGGGTGTGGTGGGCAGAGGGATCCCGTTCATCCGTGGTCCAGCTATGGAGAGCATGGCTGATGATGCAGGACCATGTCCTAGGAAATGCAGTGGGATTCAGGCAGCATCTGGAGCACAAGTCTGATGTGGAGCAGCTGAGGGAGCTGGGAAGGGTCTGGAGCCCCAGGAGAGGCTGAGGGAGCTGGGAAGGGGCTCAGCCTGGAGAAAAGGAGGCTCAGGGGGGACCTTGTGGCTCTGCACAGCTCCTGACAGGAGGGGACAGCCGGGGGGGCTCTGGGAACAGGGACAGGAGGAGGGGGAACGGCCTCAGGCTGGGCCAGGGCAGGCTCAGGTTGGATACTGGGGAATTTTCTTTACAGAATGGGTCAGGCATTGGCACAGCTGCCCAGGGCAGTGGCAGCATCCCCACCCCTGGAGAGGTTTAAAAGCTGTGTGGATCTGGCACTTGGGGACATGGGTTAGTGTTGGGCTGGGCAGTGCTGGGAGAATGAATGGTTTGGCTCAGCAGGATTTTCCAGCCTGAATGATTCTGTGATTCTGCTGAGTGGTTCAGCCCTTAGGTCCCAACCTTTATGGGCTTGCAGAAGGTCCCTGTGAGGCTGAGCAGGTGAAGCTTGGCACTGCTAAATCACAGACAAACCCTGCTGCTCAACCCCTCTTGGTCTGTCTGGTGGGGCTGTAGTAAACCACGATGGATCACAGTGACTCAGCTGGGGAAGGCGACCTGCAGAGGGAATTCAAAGAGGTTGTACCCTTATCTGCTTGTCCAAGGGGTAACAGGCATTTTTTTCATGGATCGGTTTCCTCTGCTCCTGTTCACAGCCCTGCTGGGAATGTCATGCTTTGTGTTCATGTGGGAAGTCCCTTTCCAGATTAAAGAACTGGAGTGGGTGTTTTCTCACCTGTAATTAAAAGCAGCGAACCTGTGACTTTTTTAGCAAAGAAAGCCTGTGTTTGTGAGTGTTTAGAGGTTATTAAAGTGTTTCAAGAAATCCAAACAATAAAAACCCAGATGATTCAGATATCACTATCTGGAGTTTAAAAATAAGTGAGGCAAATTTCTGAAAGCATCACTAGATCAATAAAAAAATGAGATGAGCTTAAAGCATCACTTTTTATAATTAAGCCCTTCTGTGTTCATTTTTTACCCATGGACAATGGGGTTTGGGCTGTGAGTTGATGTTCCAGTGCTGCTGTGAACCTACTTGGACGCACCCAGGGCTCCCCAAAGGTTATAAAATTATATCATAGAAACACAGAACAGGTTTTTGTAAGGCACCTTCAAAATTACCTAGTTCCAGCCTCCCCCAGGACAGAGGCACAGACGGCTTCCACTGTGCCAGGCTGCTCCCAGCCCTGTCCAGCCTGGCCTTGGACACTGCCAGGGATGCAGGGGCAGCCACAGCTGCTCTGGGCACCCTGTGCCAGGGCCTGCCCACCCTCCCAGCCAGCAATTGCTGCCCAATCTCCCAGCTGGCGCTGCCCTCTGGCATTCCCTGGCAGCCATTCCCTGGGTGCTGTCCCTGCAGGCCTTGTCCCCAGTGCCTGTGCAGCTCTCCTGGAGCCCCTGGAGGCTTTGACAGGCTTTCCCTGGAGCCTTTTCTTGTCCAGGCTGAACATCCCCAGCTCTGCCAGCCTTTCCTCTTATGAGGATATTCAGCCATGGAGTGCTGATCTGTTCACCAGCCACCACGGAATCCTGTGGTGCTCACGAACATCCTCTGCTGTGGGTCTCAGGTGTACCTGGAAAACCAAATCCAAATCCAGCACCACTCCAGGTGCAGATTGGAGCTGAGCATCGTCCCCTAACAGGCTCTGGTGTTGGGTACCAGTGCTCCCCACACAGATCCCACCATCAGCTGGGCTCCTGCTCTGAATACTAAATCTCAAGACAGAGAGGAGAAGCCCGAACACTGATTAATTTGAGCCTGCGCTGCTCTTATCCTGGTTTCAAAGTAATTGTCTCTCTTGTCCACAATTTTCTCTCCTTACATTTCACTGCATATTTATTAGGTTTTTGTGAGGCTATCTGCAGCCACATTAAACCAATTTACTTCTTGAAATGTCTGACCTTTGATCTTCCAGCCACTGCCTTTTGGAGCCAGAAAAAGAGCCTTTAATAACGTGTCACATGAAAGGCTGGCTGCAGAGCCTGTCTCTTGCACACCCCAACTCCAGTTAATAAACTATCGGATGAATCAATTATTGCCTCATAATTGTTACCTATATTTTTGTGCTAAACAGGAAAAGTATTTCCCCCCCCTCTTCTCCCGTTCGCTTTGTAAGGCGAATGTGTGCAAACAGCTACAGCTAATATTTTCTCAAAAAAACATCCTCAATCTTTGTAGCCAGTTCTGATCTTGGCAGATGTGTGTTGAGGGCAGGGGGGTTTGCAGAGACATTAGACTATCTGTGTGCATCTCGTTTTAGGAGCCCCTGCAGCATCTCTCTGTGCTGTGTATCCTGAGCCCCTCTAGCTGCCCTCTGCAGCAGGCACAGTAGAGGAGAGGGGAGTTAGTGGGTTACAGTGTTTTGCTGGGGGTATTTTGGCTGATTTCCAGGCAGCAGCAGTGAGGCAGGGGTGTGCCTGGACTTCTCCATCACAGCAAGGTTGGAAGCTGCCACCCCAATGACTGCACTCCTCACCATCACCTCCCAGCAGCCCGGGCACCTCCTGGTGTCCTTGGGCATCAGGGCTGGATGCTTCTGTGTCATTGCTGAAGGACATCATCCTGCTCACCTCCTAACCCATGGAAAGGACAGAGTGGGGACAGGAGCCCTTTCAGTGGGCTGCTGGCACCATTGGCACAGCCAGCTCTCCATGGTACGAGTCAGGGCACCTCGCATCATGGACTTGTCTGCATCCAGCCACACCACATACCCTTTATTTTGCATTCCAGTAACGTAGTTGGAGTGTCAAATATGTTATCTCTTACTGCTACAGAGCCATAGAGCTCTTGGGGGTTGCTGTGAAAAACAGAGGCAGATGTGGCCAAGCTGCTGTTGAAGCAAGGACTTGGGGATGGAGCTGGAGGGATGCAGCGTAGCTCCCCAAGGGTCACTGCAGCCTCTGCACACAGGACACTGCTGCCCTGAACCCCAAGGAGACAATGGGTCTAAAATCCCTTTTTTCCAGGCTGCTGGCTCTCTGCATCTGGTTTGGGCTGCTGTTGGGGAGGATGAAGAACATTGTTCTTCAACGAGAAGCCAGAGCATCCACGAGGCCCCAGGAGTACAAGGAGCCCCCCTCTCAGGCAGCAGGGCTTTGCTCAGGCTCTGGGGAGAGGTATCCCTACCAGCTGCCCTGGCAGGGGCACATCCCTCCCTCTTGTGCTGAAATCAGCAGCAGAGCTGGGTTTCACAGGGGTGGGACGGGCCAGTGAAATTTAAGCACGGCAATTACAGTTTCTGTCACCCGCAAGGTTTTCTGATGCATCACTCTGGAACAGCGTCTTGCCCGGGAGCTCCATTTCACTCCCAGTGACATCTCTCCAGGGCAGGAGCAGCCAGCTGTCCAGAGGGTACAGATCCATCCTGGAGGTGGCCTTGGCAACACACTTCAACATCTATGTATTATTTATATCCCCTGACTCTTCTCATCTCTTGCATAGTTGCTTAACAGCACCAGCCTTTCACAAAGGGATGGAGAAGGGCTGAAAAATGCAGGAGGCAACCCAGGTCTTCTCTCTCTGCTTAGATCTTCCCAGGGTGACCTCTCGCTTGCCATATGGGGAAGGCTCCTGACATCCCCAGCCTGCAGAACACCACAGCACTGAGCAGAAGCAAAGTCTCGAGTTTCAGGGGAAGGAAAAGCCATCTGCATTGCTCTCTGGCACATCTGTGCTGATCTGGCTCTGTGAGCACGTGGTTTCAAGCTTGTAGGATTCAGCCTCTTCAGAAAGGCTGGCATTAATTGCTGAAATGAGAAACGCTAAAAGCTGGGTAAAGAAGAGGTGGAGAGAAAGAGGGAAGCATGGAAATACTCTGGGTTGATAATTCCTTGTGTCAGTCATGAGTTTGTTTACATTAGCATTAAGATTGTTAAGATGTAGGAGATCATCTGTTGGGCTTTGCCTGCCATGGATGCTGGGGGAGGTACAAGTGAGCCTCACTGGGAAATCACAGAAACATGGAATTGTTCAAGTTGAAAAAGTCCTCCAAGACCGTCAAGTCCAACCCTGGTCCCAGCACTGCCAAGGCCACCACTGACCCATGTCCCCAAGTGCCACATCCACATGGCTTTTAAATCCCTCCATGGGTATTGGGTATGGGGATGCCATTACTGTCCTGGGCAGCCCATGTGAGGACTGGACAACACTTTCCATGAAGAAATTCTCCCTAATTTCCAACCTAAAACACCCCCTTGCACAACTTGAGTCCATTCCTTCTCCTCCTGTCCCTGTCCCTGTCCCTGTTCCCAGAGCTCCCCCGGCTGTCCCCTCCTGTCAGGAGCTGTGCAGAGCCACAAGGTCCCCCCTGAGCCTCTTTTTCTCCAGGCTGAGCCCTTTTCCAGCTCCCTCAGCTGCTCCCCATCAGAATTGTGCTCCAAACCCTCCACTTTATAAGTTTCAGAGCAAATCTCGAATTTGAGGTAAGATTCAGATGGTCCTGAAGACCTTAATAAACTTCCATGAAAAAAATAAATGTGCCAAACCAGACCTTACTCTCTTCATTGTTGATTGCATTTTGGATAGAGGCACTTAATCTACTTTCCAGCTCTAATCCTGCCTCACACCTTGCTACCTGCCTTCTGAGGCAGGTAAAAAGTCATGATTGGGCACACATTTTATTCAGGACTGTTTTCAAGTTGAGCTTCAGAGAGGAAGTTAGCCTGGAATAAGACAGGGATGAGAAGTACCTGTGTTAGTCCTGGCCATGGAAAGCCACAGTACCACATTGACATGGAAGTCCTGGAAGCCCCTGCAGAGACTTCCACATTGCCCTTGGGTGTCTCAGAAATCAGCCCTTGGCTTTCAGGTATTCCAGCAAAGAGAGCCCTGGCACTGTGGGCTGATTCTCCTTAAAAAGAGAAGGCTGTCACTTCTGCTTCTTCTACATTTAACATCCTGTGATACCCTGGCAAGACCATCCCAGCTGAGGTGCTGTGCATTATTTTCCAGCCCTAAATCCATGAATTCTCAGCTTGTGACCCCCACTGTACCCCACCCAGGTGGGCGAGGAGAAATTCAAGCCTTTTTGACCTTCAGCTTCCCTCCTTGGGAGATGAAATTAATACTTCCTGCCATACCTTGGAGGGATGCTGCTGGGATTAATTAGTTAATAGAACAAATCTCGCTCACCTGCCTCCGTGAGGGCAGCCGTCGTGTGGCTGAGTCTAACACCCACCTTTCCAGTGACCACAGGGGACCTTGGGCCTCTGTGGCTGGGATTTTGGGCGGGAGCATCCTGTGGATCCTGCCAGGACCCACCCCTTGGGTGGCGAAGGGCCGAGGCTGCTGCAGAGATGCCGCGGATGCCTCCCTGCAGCCCCACACCGCATAATTCCAGGCTCTCAGTGCTGCCTCTGCAAAGGTAGATTTGGTTTCTATTAATAAGGGGATAATAGCACGGGAAACCTGGCTGCAGGATGGCCCATGCCCAATTACTGTGGTCGTTGGGCTACAGCAGCCGCTTCCCTGCAATTATCCCACCGCGCGCCAGCACAGCACAGCCCTCTGCGTTTTATTCTTAGCAACACAGCCCCGGGCAAGGTCAGGGGGGTCCCTGCAGCAAAAGCCTCTGGCTGGGGGATGCTGGAGTTGAGGTGGGGGATGGCAGAGCCTCCTCGGTGTCTCTCACCTGCTGGGGATGGGGCTGGTGGGGGCGGCAGTGACGCGCCCCGTGCCCCAGAATGTGCAGTCGTGAGGCTGGCAGCAAAGCCATGCCCTGTTTTGTCCTTGTCCCAAGCCAGGCGGTGCCAGGGGAGTCCTGGTAACTCCCGAGGGACATATCCTCCATATCCTGTGGGGTCGTATCAATCAATCTCAATTTTTGGGGAGGCACGAAATTCCCAGTCCAGTCAAAATGCAGGGGTGGCCTTGGCCACGCTGGGTTAACACTGAGACTTGATAATCTTAGAGGGCTTTTCCAACTTAAATGATTCTGTGATTTAAGGCTGGATGTGATGCTTGGTCTTGGTCCCAGTGTAAAATGGGTTGTATGGAAGCTCTGCTGGTTTGCACCTACTTAGCAAGCCCAGAGTGGAATCAGAGGTAGGAAGAGCAGGGGATAGTTTGGGGACTGAGATTTGGGAAAATGAGGGTGAGTTTCTTTTCCAGCACACTCCCTGTGCATCTCTGGGAAGCCACTTTCCTTCTTCATCCCTCAGGTGGGCATCCATAAACATGGTTAATGGCCTGGCAAGAGGGATACAGTGAGAAAAGGTGCATTCCAGACAGGGAGATGCTCAAAGCCAAGCCACCCAAATCACTCTAAAAATGCAGAAGACCCTTTCTTAAAGTTGTGTTGGTTGTGGGAAAAAAAGATGAATGAAAAATATGTGTCAAGGATAAAAAGTGATGCTTAAAGGGCAGGAGTAAAGCCTTTCTGTGAGAAAAGTCCAGCTCGAGCCTGTGCTGTTTCAAATTAAGTTTTTGGTTTCCTAGAGGCAGCAGACAATGGTTCACTCAATTCTCTCCCCACTGTCATTAAAACTCGAGTGTGTTGTCTGGATATAGTATTTTGCCCTACCTTAAGAGCTCTAATCTTTTTAGGACCATTTCTTGCTGCTATCTGCAGACACTCGAAAGCCTTCTCAACCGCGGAGTGAAATACAATCCCTGTCTTGGGGAGCTTTCCCTCCCCTTTGCCTTCTGCACAGACAGAGGGAAAATTACCACTTAACAAATCTGCCAGGTCTGAAATTTTCTCCCCCCCTCCTTCACCCCTTTTGCAGCTATCATTTGTCGGGGGTTGCTTTCTCCCAGTGCCATCTGCCTTTTGCAGGGAGATGGCGAGCAGCGTTTTATTGTTTGCAGAACAATTCCCTGCAATTTGCTGTTCGCTATTTCTTTCGGACTCCTTTAATCCTTTTTTTCACTTGCTGCTGCTTATTTTTAGCTTGCACACCATTTGTGTTTGTTCCCCTGAAACTGTTTATATTTTTAAAAGCCTCGCTTCGTTGGTACTTTTTTTTTGAGGGTCCCTTCTTGCATGCAAAACCCTCCCTGCCCTGTCCTTTCCCCAGCACCTTGCCAGCCTGGGTGGTAGATGGAACGAGCTGTCATTCCCAACTTCTCTGACTATCCCTGTTTTTCCCTGGAATCCCTCTCTTCTTTCATGCCCACATAATTTTGGTTTTATCCAGTGAAAATCCCAGCTGAACTGTGGAGGTGCTGAGTGATGCCACCAGCACAAATGCTGCCAATTCCAGCTCCCTTTGGGGTGATTTACCCTGTACTAGTGCACTTCAACATCCTCTGGCTTTGCCAGGTGCCAAAACACTGCCAGTGACAGGCTGAGCCACCCGGCTGCTGGGCTGATGCCCCAGCTGTGGGGTGTGGGCTCAAGATTTAGCTCATGGCAACCACCTGGCATACGAGATTCACTCCATGGTTTGGCCCTTGAAGGCCCTGCCATGGGCAGGGACACCTCCGACTGTCCCAGGCTGCTCCAAGCCCTGCCCAACCTGGCCTTGAACAATTCCAGGGGTCCAGGGGCAGCCACAGCTGCTCTGGGCACCCTGTGCCGGGGTCTCACCATCATCGTTATGAAAAATTTCCTCATATCTAATCTAAATCTCCTCTTCTTTAGTGTAAAACCTTTACCTCATGTCCTATTCTACACCCTTGCTAGGAAAAGTTTGTCATCAGCACCCATGGGGTGCCCTGACCTGAAGCCCCTCTGAGCTTTAGGCTGCCTCTATCCTTGAATAAAGCTGAGCCTTAGATGAGAGCTAGCTCAGACTGATAGTCTAGACAGAGGGCTGAGTTGGGATTTGTAAAAGCTAACATCAAATTTTGGCTCTGCCCAGGGCTTCATCCATCGCCTTTGCAAATTGCCAAGTCTCTCTATTCCTCTTCAGCACAAAACAGGTGATCTCTTTTTTTCCCCCACTGTTTGTTTGGAGCACAAGCATTTAGTCTCACTCATACAGTGCCTTTAAGGGAATGAACATCCAACTCACAGCTACAAACCACTGGTGCAGTTTAAATGGTCACTACAATTAATAATAGTAATAATAACAGTAATTTTCATGGTAGTGGTAGTAGTAATAGTAATAATAATAATGGTAATAATCCTTGCCCAGTAGAAACTTAGTCAGATCTGAACATGCTCCGAGCCATCATCAGTAAACAATACTATTGGATATTTTTATTTCTTTCCTTGTATGTGCCCTGGTAGGGCTATGCCTCACTCCTGTTATTCAATGCTGCAGCTGGAGAATTAAAATCCATCTTTTCTCCAGCCCCTCTCAGGATTCAGAAACTGAAGCAGGAGTTTTCTTGTCTGTACAAACATCTCCTGATCTGCCCCAGCTGGCTGCCCTGAGGGCAAGTAGCCACGTCCAGCATGACCCCCTTGTTCCTGAGCTGCCCAAACTGTGTCCACTGTGCCAGCCAGGAATATATATTTCATTTGTCCCTGGTGGTGCTGTCTTCTCCCTCGTTAATATTGCAACAACCATTCCTCCCTGGGAGCACCACCTGGCCCCAGGAAGGCTTTGAGCCTTCCTTTTTTAGGCAGGTACACAGTAACTCTCCTAGCTCCATCCTTCCTGCAGACTCAAAGCCATTGCTTTTTTCCTGGGATCACTCAGAAGTGGATTTATCACAATCATCATGTCTCCTTTTTCTTTTTTTTTTGTAATAATGAGGTGAATTTATGTTGGAAAACATAACTTGAATTATGTTGGAAGAACAACTTGAATTTCCTGACCTCTGAAATTATCAGGAATAGATCTGGAGACACTTTCATTTCGCTGCCTTTCTTCTGCTTTTCCTGGAGGTGCAACCCCAGAGCTGCATCTTTAATTGCTGTTTTCATGAGCATCACAGCAAATGCACTGTGGTTTAGGGGAAAAAAAAAGTGGGATCTCTGTTAATAACCAACACATCTCGCTGCCGATATCTCAGACCAGCAGAACAGTGTTATTTCTCCTGTCTCCTAATAACAGACTGATTTTCTCTGTTGTCTTTCAACATCTGATGAGTTCTTGCTCCCATTTCCCTTTAATAAGTGCTATTTTGTTTCCATTATTACTCAATAGTAAAATCTTTTCCCGGCGACTTTACCAGAAGTAGATTTACAGCCGTGAAAATAAGCTTGGGTGTGATGAGATCTTGTCGTTTTATTATCTATTAAGTGCCTTGCATGACTTTGTCGTTATCAAAATGTAATTATGCATTTAAATACTTCCATCATCTCTGCTTGTTGGTTTGTTTGTTGGAGTTTTTTTCCCTTTAGGAGGGAAATGATGATAAAAACTCCAAAAATTGAAGCTTAATACAACTCAAAATACAAATGCCACTGGCTTTGCTGGCCTCTTCCAGGGGAAGGGCAGAAAATATCACGTGCAGCGACGGTGTGGATCTGCCTGGGGTGACATTCATGTTAAGACACATCTTTGGTTTGGTTTGGTTTGTTTTTTGTTTTTTTTCCCTCCATGCACATGGAAAAAGCCGGCGTTTCCTGGTCTGAGATACGGTATTTACTGATCCCTGCGCGGAGCTGGATGTTAATTGTCATCGGAGGCTCTGGGCGTGGGCGAATCATTGTATAATGCCCACACCCTTCGGGTGGCTTAGGGTGTGGCGTTGTCTTTGCCTCACCGTGCAGTTTTAAGATGTATTATTACCCAAAAGCAACACGCCCTTCCGTGCTTCTTTTGTTTTTATTAGGGAGCGCTCCGAGCCGGCGCTCCCTGCACCTGGCAAAGCTGCCGATGGATGTGCAGCTCTCCTGAGGCTTGCCCGGGCTTCCCGCTGGGATTCCCTCTCACCGTGGTGCTTTGGGGTGGGAGCGGGCCAGCTGGGGCATCTCCATGGGCCTGATGGCTTCCAACCATCTTCTGGCGTGGCTGAGGACCACCAGGGACTTGGGCTGATCTTACCTAGGTGGGGCTCCCAGGCAGCGCTTACCTAGACAGAGCTTTTTGTGATGAGTAAGGGTGGGAGATGGAGAGGTGGGAAGGCATTTCTGTCAGAAGTGGAGAGGGCAGGAGAGGATTACCCCTTTTGTGGTGGACTGATCCCTGTTTTGGGCACTTTGGCTGGAGATGCCCCATGCAAGGGCTTTTTGAGTGAGCAGCTCCGCCTTAGTTTCCCAACCTCCTGGCAGCTGCCCAGCCGCTTCCCCCACATGCTTCAAGTCCTGAAGGTGGCCAACACAACCAGTTCTTTCTCCAAGTGGAGCCATTTCTTTCAAACTGTTTAGGAAAGAGGTGTCACAGTTAAGAGCCCACTTCATACATCCCCGTATGGCCTTTTGCAGAAACACACCCCACGGGTGGCACATCTTCTCCATCCTGGCACAGCCACTGTGGTGATTCTTCCACTGTCTCCACCTGGACAGCCCTCAGGAGCATTCCTGGTGCCAGTGGTGACATCCATCAGTGGTGACTCCTTTGCTCTCCTTTAGGTTGCTGCCACCTTCTCCAACCACCCAGTTTTCCTTCTGTGAAGAGTTTCATTACTTTTTCTTGCCTGAAGCAGGGGGCCGTATTTAAATGAAACACATCCAAGGCAAACTTGCAGAGAAGTCTCACCTTTCCTGTGCTGCATGATTGAATAGGGGGACAAAGATGCAACCCCCTTATTACAGTAATATAATTTTCTGTCTCAAATAGGAACCAGGGATGTTTTAATGATTGGGCTCATTAGGTGGACTTTCCACTTAAAGTGTCTGTCTGGCAATTAAGTCTGGAAAAAGCATGACTGATGACCACACCTTCTGTGACTTAATGGGGAGTCTGAAGGCTGATCTTATTATCACACTGATACAGTCTGTGATAAAAAAGAATTTAAGATACTCTCCAGAGATTTATTTGCCCATTAGGAAACTGCCAGGAGAAGGTTAAGGGAACTCGTAAGGTCAAAGCTAAACAGAGGAAAGTACTAAACACTTGGGATACAGGTGGGCAAAAATAGGAGGACAAGATTTCCACTCTTGGCTCCTCTGTTGACCTGTTTTGTGGCCCTCACCAAGTCACTTTCTTCCTGTGTTTTTTCCAGTGTGAGTGGTGACCACCATGTTGGGCCCTGTGGTGGCCCTGCAAATACTTGATGTGGCAGCACCACGTCTTTGCCTCAGTGACACAGGTCCCTGCTGCCATCCACTGCTGGATGAGCATGTGGAAAAAGTGCTGTGGAGTGGAAGGAAGCACAGGCAGTCAGGAGGGTAGTGGTGGTGATTAGGGCAGGGAGCTGGAAAAGGTGGAATTTCTGTTCTCCAGGAGGATCCTCATGGGTCCTCAGTGATTCCCTCACCTATTCTGTCTGCTTTAAAACATGACCTGCTGTAATATTTTACTTAAGCCTAGTGTTTAAAGGACTGGAACTTATTGTAGAGCTCACTGTGCTGGCTTCAAACCTCCTGTTGGGTACCATTTCACTGACATTAGCTTGCTGTAGCTTGTCAGTGATTTTAACTCTGCTGATGGGTTGAATGCCCCAGGATAGAGGAGCCGACTCTTCTGGCTTTGTACTTCACTTTAGCTTCCTTAAGTACAGTGGGGAGAGATAATTCTGCTAAATACGTTCTAGTACAAAGTGAAGGTTTTGATCACAAAAGAACTGCTCTGCGTCTGGGTCAGTTTTGTCAGATTAATGGTGGAATTGTGAAAAAATGGAAGCGTTTCATTTCAGCATCTGCAAAGTGAAAGTCTTGACTCTCACAGGCAGCGTGATTTGTTTAACTCAACATTTGCTGTGGTTTTGATTCAATAGACGCCTGGAATTTAGGAAA
Source organism: Prinia subflava (assembly GCF_021018805.1). Lineage (NCBI taxonomy): Eukaryota > Metazoa > Chordata > Aves > Passeriformes > Cisticolidae > Prinia > Prinia subflava. Next base: position 102,043,260 of record NC_086283.1, on the reverse strand, counting down.
ACATTTTGTTTCAGGCTGAGCAAGTCAATTTTTAACATTTTTCTGTTCCAGAAAGGAGAAGTCCTGCTCACTCCCACCGTTCTTCTCCTGAAAAACCTCCTCCGCTTCACTCTGTGTCCTTTGCAAGGAGGTCTTGCCAACTCCAGCCCTGTCTCATCCATTAGAAAAACAAAGAGTCCCAGACTTCTCTTATCATCCTTCCACTTTGTCTTCCCTCTGTGCCAAATAGATGTTGGGAGGCAATCCCCCCAACCCCCCCAATATACTACTTAGATTCATGTGGAAACTAAATAATTGCATATAAAGGCATTTTACTCTATGTCTTTAAGGAATCCTTTTGAAGTTGACTCTTTTGACCTTCAAGGCCCTGGATAATTTTTTTCCTTCTCTGTTTTCCTCCTCTTTGTTGTTCCCTCCGCTCCGTAATCTCCTCTCCTGCCTGCTTCCTTCACCTCCTCCCACCCTGCTCCACGACTCCAGTTATCTGCTCCCCATGTTTGAGGCACGCAGTGGCTGGTGCAGCCAGCATCCTCCTCTGCCCCACCAGCCTTCCTCTCACTCCTCTCTGTGAGGAGCCTCTCCTGCCCACCCTGCTCTCTCCAGATGATGTTTTACCTGCGCGCTTTCCACCCCTCAAATTGCTTTTTTAATCTCCCTCCCATTGGGAAATGTTCAATTAGGGGACCTGCCTTAATCTTCTGGCCGGCCAAGTGAAATACGTCCACCCACAGCTTTCAGCAGGGGATGGGCTCCCTTCCCTCTCTCTGGACAGAAGTAGGGCTCCACCCTCCCGTGCTTATGGCCTTGGAACTGTGTGAGCTTCCTGAGCTGAGTCCACATCGTGTCCATCCCCACTGGCTTCTCTGCTGGCCTCGTGGGCTCCCTGCAGGTGGATATTGAGGTTGTACCTTCCCACGCTGCCCAGCACGCAGTGGGGTCCTGCATCCCCTGACCAGACCCTGAGATCCACAGAGTTAGGAGGGATTCAATTAAAGAGGTTTCAGACAGTGAAAAAAAAAAAACAAACCCCAAATGTTTAGGTAGTATGTGAGAATTGCTGGAGAGTCTCCGTTTTACAGCTTCAGGGAATGTTTTTTTCTGTTTTGCCAAGAGTTGCAGCATTCCTGGGGTAAATAGGATTCGGCTGACCTATCACAGAATCAGGGATTGGTTTGGAAGGGATTTTTAAAGCTCATCTAGTCTAACCCCCTGCCATGGTCAAGGACACCTTCTGCTATTCCAAGTTGCTTCAAGCCCGTTCCTACCTGGCCTTGAGCCTTTTCAGGGATGGGGCAGCCACAGCTTTCTCTGGACAACCTGTGCCAGTGCCTCACCACCCTCAGTGTAAAGAATTTCTTCCTTCTTTCTGGCTTCAATGGGACAAGCAGTCTTCTTTCTAAAGAGTAAATACAGCTCTGAATAAAGGATGTGTACACATGCACACACACATATTTCATGGAGATATTTAGGCATGGGAGTGCTGGTATTGGAGGGGAAGCCAAGCTCTCACCCTGCATTTATCTGGGCAAGGTCTTCCTGCTTATTCACCGGGAGGGAGGAATATGGGTTTGCTCCTGGTGGAGGTAAATATTCACAGTGATTTCACGAGGACTTGCACTCCTCCTGCAGCGAATGTGTGAGCTGAGAAAGGGCAGCAGTGTTAGCCTCATGAGGAGCTGCTCCCCCTCCTCGCCGGGGTGCAGAGTTCATTTTTCCACTGACGCATCCCTGACAAACGCCCAGTGAGAGCTGGCATGGGCAGCCAAGTGATTGTGTTGTCACGGCAAAGACTAGTGAAAGAAGAGCAAGATTTATATCCCTCTGCTACTCAGAGGGTTGCAGAAGGATGGCCCAAAGCCAGGAGTCATGCAGGCATGGCTGATACCGTCTTCAGTCTTCTGCCAAGTGTGGGCTTGATGGTGGCTGATGTGAAATGGGCTGCACAGTCCTGGTCCAAGTCCTGGTGGGCATGGTTCCACATCACAGAAACCAGCCATGCAGTTGACGCTTTCACTGACAGTCTTAGCAGAAAGATGGGTTGCTGAATTTGAATTTGCTCAAAGTTGAAAAAAAAATTAGAAATCCAAAGATTTTTGCAGCAGGAGGAGCTCAGCCTTCTACCAGGGAAGCAGATGACTCCAGAAAGCCCAGCACACACACTGTGGTGATGGGTTTAGTATGCTCAAAAGCAGTGAGGGTAGGGCTTTAGGTTGCTCTGTGGGATGTGGCCTCAGGTGCAGGTTGCCTGCATACCTGTGGTTGTGTTATTTCATCTGCTCTGTGCCTTGGCTCCCTATCTGCACAACTGGAACACAGGGTCAGCGAATGGTTTTGTTGGAAAGAACCTTTGAGAACTCCTCATCTAACTTCCACCTCTCAGTCAGGCTCATGCCCTTGTGTGGTTGAGTTCTGAGCATCTCTAGGGATACAAATCCCAGCATTTCTCTGCTTCATGGTTCAAGGTTTGACCAGCCTCTTACTAAGAAATGTTTTTCTTATGTCTGATATTGCTGAAACTTCTGCCCATGGCTTCTCGTGTTCTGAGAAGAGTCTGACGCCTTTTTCTCTAGAGTTTTGCATTAGGTAGGTAGATGAAAAAATGAGATTTCTCCCTTCATGCCCTCTTCTGTGGGCTGAACAAAACTCTTTCCTCTCACCTCGTGTGCTCCAGCTCACTGACCATCTTGGTGCCTCCACAATGGCAGTGTCTCACTGGAGACTCCAAACTGGACACAGTGCTCCAGCCGTGGTCTCACAAGTGATGAATGGAATGAAAGTTAACTTGCCTCCACCTCTGGCACCAGCTGAGTGTGTGCCTGGCCCTGCCACTGAGTTCTGGGCACCTCCTTGGCCACCAGGTCTTTGTCTACAAGGGGTCTCTCTACACCAACACAGGTGGTAATTGCTTCCTCTGAGGTGAGGTGGATGGGAAATTCCAGGGTCTTGGCAGAGTTTGGCAGATTGTGCATAAAAAACGCAGGGTCTGGGGGATCAGATGGGGCAGGAGCTTGGCCATGTCAAGTTCCCATCTACATCAAGAACCAAGCAAGGCTCAGATTTCTTCTTTGAAAGACTGAAGCCTGCCAACTGCAGAGAGGTGAGGTAGCTGTGGGAGCTGGAAAGTGCTAGAGAAAGGCTGAGGACACGCAGAAACACTTTTTTTTTATTGTCTCAGGCTTGTTCAGAGGAGGTGCAGCTCATGCAGCCACCGTGGTTGCTGATTCAGTACCTGCCCTGTGAATATAATAGGAAGATTTCTGTCTCTACCACTGCCCATCCATCACCTTTCACAAGTCTAGGAGCAAAAGGAAGAGGAATAACAAGAAAATAAAGAAACATTGCAGCCAGAAAGCTATCCTCTGTGTTTCACAATTCTATAAATTATGCCCTTTCCTTCCTCTTTAATCGCCAGGCATATAAAATATGCTTGCAGCAGAATCATATCCTTCCATTAAAGTTTCAGAAGAGAAATACAGGTCCCATCTGCCTGTTTAGCAAAGCAGGGCAGTGCACAACCATTTCTTTCTTCAATCTCCCCTACCGCCCCCCACCTTAACACCTACTTTATGGCAGGAGTTTTCTCTTTTAGGACCTGCTGTTTATTTCATTTTCTAATTTCAGCATGGGTTTCCACAAGCAATCTCCTCTTTGTTCTCTCACGGGTCTTTCTCCGAGGCCTTCACACTCAAATGCACCTAAAGGGCATGGGTGCAATCTGCCCTTGGTGAGGGTCAAAGGAGAAGAAAGGTCTTTTAGGACTTGAGCAGAGTCCTTCGAGGTGTGCTTCTGCTCTGCAGAAAGGACAGACACTGAACAGCAGGAGTTGGCAACAGTGAGAATTATTAACCTGGACTGTGGGGGCAACCATGAGCTTCACTGCCTTGCTCCCAAGGATATTAATTTTTATTTGTGTTGTTTTGGAGTCAGGTTGGGCATGAGATCTTAGGACTGTGTTGTCTGCATGACAGGCAAAAGCAGAGTGTCCCATGGTCCCCCCTGTGCAAAGGGCAGGGAGAGGAGGTGCTTTGGGTGCATCTTCCCTCTGTGAGTTTGGGTGGGAGGACAGTGGTGTAGAGGGACGTGTGACACAACCCGTGCCTGGCTGTGCATGTGAGCAGGGATGGCTCAAAGCTTTGGGAAGCAGTGATGGATGAGAGGGCACGACAGCCTCCACTTCTGGTTCAACCCACAGGGTCTCCATGGAATCAAACAGTGGTTTGGGTTGGAAAGGGCTTTTAAAGCTCATCCAGTTCCACCCCCTGCCATGTGCAGGGACACCTTCCACTGTCCCAGGCTGCTCCCAGCCCTGTCCAGCCTGGCCTTGGGCACTGCCAGGGATGCAGGGGCAGCCCCAGCTGCTCTGGGCACCCTGTGCCAGGGCCTGCCCACCCTCCCAGCCAGCAATTGCTGCCCAATCTCCCAGCTGGCGCTGCCCTCTGGCATTCCCTGGCAGCCATTCCCTGGGTGCTGTCCCTGCAGGCCTTGTCCCCAGGGCCTGTGCAGCTCTCCTGGAGCCCCTGGAGGCCCTGGCAGGGCTGGCAGCTCTCCCTGGAGCCTTCTCTTGTGCAGGGCAGAGCCCCAGGTGTGCCAGGCTGGCTGCAGAGCAGAGGGGCTCCATCCTCCTGATATTTTTTGTTGTGTTCTCAATACCTGTTCAATGTCTCATCATGGGCTACACGACACACGTGCAAACTGGCTCGAATCATTATTTACAGCACTGCACCCTTAGAAATCTCTCTTATCCAGCAGAAGGACATGTACCTCTTTTTTTTTTACCATAAAGCCTCATTTTTATTCAGTGGCATTCAGAGCAGAGTGGATCCAGAGGGCTGGGGCCATGCATCTGATTTTTCCGTGCCTGGAGATTTACACCCGCACTCCTGCTGCCATTAAAGGTGCCCTGCTCCACGTATAAATCAGACTGTGCTCTGGTAGATGTTTTATGTGTTTCCCAGAAGTCGTGTGCAGAGGTAGGAAGGACCCACTGCAAATTTCTGGCTTTTGGGGGCTTCTTTGAGTGCTGCTGGGGGAACACAACCACAGGGGGATTTATATTCCCTTTTCCTGAAGGTTTCACCAGAGAAGAGACTTTGCTTTTTTTTTTTTTTTTTACCACCTTGGGCAAGAAGCTGTTTGGTTTGATATAGGTTCAAATTTTATTTTTAAGCAAAATATGAGAAACACAGGAGAGGAAACCGCGGTCTGTTCCTTAAAATTAGTGGCAGAAAAGACAGGGCTACAAAAATACTCTGTGATGCACACACTTGATGAGCATGTACCTTGGCTAACGCAGGGTTGAGGAGCTCTGGGTGTCCAACAGGATTGCACCTTTTCATCTAAAGCTGGTTGTTTTTTTTTTAAATAAGGATTCAGCTCCTGGGCTTAGGATGTCCTGTAGTCCATCTCTGTGTGCAAAATGTCAGCAGCTCACACTGGGCTTTGATTCTGCAATACCATTTGGAAAAGGGAGTTGAAACCAAACCCATCTTAGACTTCAGCCTTCCAGTAGGAGGGAGGTGCTAAAAAAAGATGGAAGGCAACTTCTTACATGAGCAGATAGTGAAAGGACAAGGAGGAACAGCTTCTCACTGCCAGAGGCCAGGATTAGATTGGGCATTGGGAAGAAATTCTTGGCTATGAGGGTGGGCAGGCCCTGGCACAGAGAAGCTGTAGCTTCCCCATCCCTGGAAGTGTCTAAGACCAGGTTGGACAGAGCTTGGAGCAATCTGGGACAGTGGGAGGTGTCCCTGCCCATGGCAGGGGGTTGATCTGAATGACCCTTAAAGATCCCTCCCATCCCAAACCATTCTATGAGTCTCATAACCTACCTGAGGGAGCCTGTGCTCAAGGCCACGACTCGGGGAAATAAGAAAGAGAAAAGCTGTGGGTAATTTGCCATCCACCTCCCCTTAACCCCCTTCTTGTTGCTCCTCACCGGGTGAGACAGGAATCTCTCCTGGATTTTTAAGTCTCCGTGTTTTGCCTCCCCTGATTCAACGCTCAGCCTTCAACAACCACGGAGAAAGGTTCCAAATCCCCCTTTTTTTACCCTCCACAAAACCCGGACCCACCAGCAACCACCAGGGCAAGGGGGAGCAGCCCAGCTCCTGGCTGCCTCTGCGCTGCGCACACGCCCACAGCACCATTACCTTGTAATTAAATCTCTTTTTCCCCCGACTGGAAGGATCCTGCCATAAACAAGGGCTTTCTCTGACCATAATTGCGCCCGGCGGAGGGCACGGCTCCGCAGTAACTCGGGGCTTTGTTCTGCCAGGGGGAGCGAGTCCCTCTGCCTCTCCTCAGGTATGCCAGCAATGCGAGCGGAACTCCCCGGAGCGACCTGACATGAATCCCAGGGCAGGGTTTGCAAACACAGGCAGTGGTCAAAACGGGGCTGAAGTGCCCTTATAAATATTTTGAAGTGCTGGCTTGGAAAAGGAAAGTCCCCGGCGTGCTGCGGCGCTGGTGTTTTCACCCAGCGGCTTTGAAGTGTGGTGTGAGCAAGCTGCTGGGCTCCTGCCCGTCCCTGGGAAGGACTGGGTGAACAGAAATATACATATCTGTGCGTTTAAAGCTGTGCAAGGGGTTGTGTCCACACCCCTTTTTGTCGTGTGTCTTCATGGACAAACAGTGGGGGAAGAAATGAGTGTGCTGCCAGGGGTGTTCTGTTCGTGTGATGGATGTGTGAGACAACATAAGGTGGGTCAGGGAGATCCACAGGGTGGGTGGATGGAGAGGTAAATGCTTCCAAGTGTCTGGTGCTATTGTAGCCCCTCACCTGGTGAGTTTTCCTCTCCTAGAGAGTAATCATTGCAATCTGTTTAACCAGAGGCCGTCGTATTCATGCTGTGGAGGGAGATGTGAGGCCCAGACAGTGAGGTGGCAGGCAGAGTGGGGTGAAGCACTGATGTTCTCCCACCCAGGACAAAAAGTAGGTGCTAGGATGGTGTGAGTCGTTCCACATGTGTGCTGGTGCTGGTCTTCAGAACATTGCCCAACCACACACTCACACCCAGAGCATCCTCCAGTCCTTTGCTCAGGAGGTGAATCAAACCTGCACCCTGGGGAGAGTACAAAGGAGCAGCCATGTGCTCCCCACGCACGTGCAGTGCCCTTCTCCAGCCCACAGGTCCTTGGTGTTGCTGTTGTAGATATTTGATTTTTTTTTCTTTGCTCTTTTTTTTTGGTGTAAGAGAGCAAGAACAAAGCAGCTGCTCCAGAAGATATCCTGGGTGGGAGCTGAGAGTCAAAACATCCATAAGTGTGGATATCACTGAGAAATTCAGATGGGAAATGTCCTTAAAGGTGATCTGCTTCCACCCCCTGCCATGTCAGGGACACCTTGCACTGTGCCAGGCTGCTCCCAGCCCTGTCCAGCCTGGCCTTGGGCACTGCCAGGGATGCAGGGGCAGCCCCAGCTGCTCTGGGCACCCTGTGCCAGGGCCTGCCCACCCTCCCAGCCAGCAATTGCTGCCCAATCTCCCAGCTGGCGCTGCCCTCTGGCATTCCCTGGCAGCCATTCCCTGGGTGCTGTCCCTGCAGGCCTTGTCCCCAGGGCCTGTGCAGCTCTCCTGGAGCCCCTGGAGGCCCTGGCAGGGCTGGCAGCTCTCCCTGGGGTCTTTTCTGCAGGCTGAAATCCCCAACTCTCAGTCTCAATATGTCACCATGCACTGCAGGGTTGATCTGTGACATCGTGTCTGTTTCTCTGGAAGTTGTAGCACTTTAACTGGACCAGCCTAGCTGGACTTTTAGATTTCCCCCTGGGCAGATGCAGTCAGAGCTGTACAGATGTTTCCTTGCTCACCCAGCTGTGCCAGTGGAAGTTATGCCTCTCTCCTGGAGTTTGCTGCTGGAACCATACTCAGGAGCACCAGCCAAGTTCTCTTCACCCACCTGCCCACAGCAGTTGGAAGAAATCTGATTGCTGCTTTTTCCTAGCAGAAATTGGGATTTTCTTAACACCTTAAAGGCTGAGCTTTGTGGAGCAGTTACTTCTGTTCTAGTAGTGGATGAGAAGCTGGGGTTCCTTTCTTATGGCTCTAGCACATCTTGGATCAGAAAAGAGCACCTGTCCTCAGTCTTGAAGTGCTCTGTGGGAGCATATGTGTGAAAGGGGATCATCTGCACTGATAAAAGATAATTTTTCAGTGGTGTTACTACCTTCCAGGTCTGTCCTGCAGACCACTGTAACCTCCTCATCCTCTTTGTGCTGGTGTAAATCCGGAAAAACATCAGTTAAATCCCTGGAGTAAGTCCAGAATTACACCAGGATAAATAAGAATACATTTTACCCAGCAAACCCCCCAAAAAATGCAATTCAGTTCCAGCAAAGCCAAGTTGAGGCTGTAGGCAGTGCCCTGTAATTCAAAGACTCCTTTGGACATCCCCTTTGAGCTGAGGCATGCGAGCAGCTTCCCTCTTCCCTTAAAGCTGTTTCCTTGTAAAGCCTCTGTGAACTTGTGCATGTGTCAATGTTATGGTTATCACACATGTAATTTCATCTGACATTGTAATGACAGCATGGGCAGTTCAAAATGTAACAGTAAATATAGTTGTTAGGGGAAAAAAAAATACCAACATCCTAGCCCATCATCCTGAATGCCTCTTCACGTCATGGGAGGGATGCAGACAGACTCCAAACACCATCAGCATTTCTGGGTTCCAGTTGGAAACTGCCTGGAGTTCAGGATCGGCCAACACAAACAGGCGAGACTGTCTCTCTCTACATGTCAGGGCTGCATTTTCTCCTCCTTTTCCCTATTTGTATTTTTGTTTTGTTGTTTCGGAAGGGTCACCCCTCTAAAGAGGGGACAGGCTGGGAGTTCTCCCTGCTTGCTTGGGGTGTTGTGTGGCATGATGCACCCCGGGTCCTGCCCTCACCCTGGGCTGAGAGCTGAGTCCTGACTCGACCCCTGGTTATTTTTGAGTGCTGTCGGTTTGCATGCTGCATTGAGGGGTCATTTGCCAATTCCATTATAAGCCTCATTTACAACTCAGCTGGTTTAAATCAGATCAGACTGTGAGCTGGCATGTACAAGGAGTCAGCTGGGACATAGGACTTGCCTGCTGAGGGACCTGATCCCGCAGCCCCCTCCTCGCCTGCAGAAGCATCGGTTAAAAAAATTAATCCCGCTGATTTTCAGTGTTACTTTTTTTTCCATGTGTTTGAGCAAAACATCTAAGCAGTGGATATTTTTCTTTTCCTTCTTCCAGGGAGAGTTCAAATGTTGGTTTTTTTTTCTGTTGGTCCTCCACCAGCTTTGACTATATTTACCAAGCTGGGCCTGGGTGGGCCCCGCCGGATCGCACGGATTGCTCAGGCGGGTGAGGCTCTGCAGGAGCTGAGGGCTGAGCTGAGGGCTCAGCTGCTGTTTAGCTTGCAACCAGGTTGGCAGAGAAGCCAGGGACTTTGTGCACAGAAAGAGCTGAGATACAAATGAAGTCTGAATCTGACCCCAGATCTTCAGGTAAATTTCTCTGTAACCTTGGGAGATGGATTAAGCCATCCGGGGAAGACAGGGAGTTGCCTCTGGATATTTGGTGCTTGGGCCATGCTATAAGGTTATGCCCATGTATTACCTGTGGTCTTCAGAGAGCTCATTAGATGGTTGGTTAACATATAAGAAGTCTGGATTAAAGGCTTATCCCCCTTCCCTGACCATCCTGTGCTGAAACCTGGCAGTATTTCCACTAGAAATGCCCAGCTCAAGAGTTAGGCATGTGATGCATCTCACTTGGGTTTCAGCGTGGTCAGAACAATGTTGGCTTGCAGAAAAAAATGGTCATGGGACCACAGAATCATCAGGTGGCTTGGGTTGGAAGGGACTTTTGAAGGGCATCTGGCTCCAGCCCCCTGCCTGGGCAGGGACACGTTTCACTAAACTGGGTTCCTCCAAGTCCTGTCCAACCTAGACTGGAATGTTTCCAGGGATGGGGCAGCCACAGGTTCTTTGGGCAACCTGTGCCTGTGTTTTAGCACCCTCATCATGAGAGTTTCTCCCTTCTAGCTAGTCTGAATTGTCACTCTTTGTTTAAAGCCATCATCTCTTGTTTCCATGGATGGAGCATCTGTGAAGCTCCTCTTTGGGGCAGCAAAGGATGGGGAGATGGAATATTCATCCACTCTGCTCCCCTCTGCGATGGGACAGGGCCTGTAGGTGACTCAAAGGAGACACTCTCAGGTAACATCTGTGTCTGTTTGGTCTCTTCTCTGAACCAGGGTCTTGAATTTTCGTCCTGTGTTGGGTTTGACTGTGACACCACCGTACAAGCCCAGGACTATCCTTCTGCCCATGGCTCAGATGATGGGGTGGTGGTGCTGGAGGGGCTGTGTCTTTGCAAGCTGGATTGCCATTGCAGGACGAGGTGCTCTGCAGAGGAACCTTCCATGAACACACCTCTCCAAAAGCCACCTCAGGTCTGTGTGGGAACTCCTCCAGCCCAGCCATAGCACAGGAGCTCGTGTGTTTAGAGCTCCAGGACTGAAATGGAAATTACAAACCAATGAGGCTGCAAGGGCTCTCATGAGAGTCGAGCAGGAATAGAATCTTTTGAGTTATGCCAGAGTAAAATAGACCAATCTGAGGCACCTTTCTCCTAAATACCTGTGGGATTATGAGCCTAATGAATGGCAACATGGTGTCAGCAGCACAGGGCACAGCAGGAGCTGAAAGGAGAAGCTGAGCTTGTGTTATGGGGCTTGGCCCAAAGCAGGCAGGGCTTTAGAGAGGTGCTGAGCTGCTGAGATTGTCCTCCTGAGAGAGAGGACAAAGCTCCTGCCTCTGCCTTGGTGTCAGCCTGGAAATACTTCAGACTTGGCAGCATCTTGGCCAGTGCATGGGGATGATGGAGAGTTGATACTGGAAGACTGAATGGGGATCAGCAAAAAACCCCCCAAAAAGGGATGTGTGCCACTGGGGATGCCCAGTGATGCTGCCAGGGAGCCCGGGCAGGGTCTGGAGGAGCAGCCCTGCCCGGGCAGGGGATGGGGCGCAGCTGCTGCCAATGCCACCGCCGAGCTGAGCTTCCCACCCCACTGCTGCTGGAGCCTGCCTGTACCTGCTCCCAAGCCGATATTAAGCCTGCTCAAACACTGCACCGCCTTCTCCTCACATTGTTTTCTGTACCCCACACCCAGCACCAAAATAGCGATAACCCCCCCTTCCCCACCCTCCCGCGGTGACTCAGGCTGGCGAGCAGGCACACATCTGCTTCTGATTTAGTGTGCGAGCGCTCTGACCCTTTTATTTTTACTCCCAAAGTCCCCCCCCTTGGTGGCTTTCTCTCTGGGGGCGAGTGGGGGCAGAGGAGAAGGGGAAGCTGGATCCCCATCCTTCATGCTGGGCTCTTTTGGAGCCCTCAGAAAATGTATTTGTTTTGGAGCTGTGTTTTCGTGCAGGCTTGTGACAGCCTCACCCGGATCCGAGTCCAAGTCCCTCGCAATCCTGTCCACTCCGGAGGGACGCCAGCCAAACCAGTTTTCCATGGTTAAGCTGGGCACATTTTTCCGCCGTGGTTGGTTGGGTTTTTTTGTTTTGTTTTTTCTTTTCTTTTCTTTTTTTTTTTTTTTTTTTTTTTTTTTTTTTTTTTTTTTTGGTCAGGAAGAAAACCCACCCAATGTGTGCAGGCCGTTCAGTAGGAGCCTTTTTTAAAAATTTCTTTTCCTTTTTCTGGCTCTGAAGAAGAACAGGACGAGAGAGAGTGAAGGGGCTGGCGTGCTTTCCCAGGAGGGTTCAGAATGGGAGGAAGTGGCTTTTTTGGCTATTTTTAAGGCTGTGCTGGAAGGAGGTACCTACCGCTGATGTGCTCACTGGATTGTAATGCTGTGTGTTAATAGGGATGTATCCTGTACATATATATCCTGTATCACTCCCCATAGCAGGGTCTGGGCACCATGGGAAGTTGTTGGAGGAAAGGGGCTGCACACACGTGGGCAGAAATGCCACCAGCAATGTCACATACCTCATGGACCTTCATCTGTCACTTTCCAGAGCTGCTGGGGAGACCAGCAACCTGATGTTCAGCCAGACCCTGCCATGGGCATGTCTCTGGTGGGGATTTTCCTCTTGCTCTCTCTTTTCTTCCTGATTTTGGTGGTGTGGGAGGGGGAGCGTGTCACTTGAAGTGTGAATGAGTTCCCGTGAGAGTGGGGCGGTTGCAGAGGATGCCTGGAAGCTCTCCTGTTCCATTTAACATACTCCCCCCTCCCACACGTGTTTCAAGTGTGTGCATATAGATTGAGCTGGGGGCGAGACACTCACTCAGCACCACTGCCTGTACCAGCAACGTCGTATTGAGCGTGGCCAGGAGGCCATCAAGGCCACACTGAGCCTTTCAAGAAAGAACAAAAAGGATATGGAGCACCTTCAGCCTTGCAGCACCTTCTGAAGCCTCAGCAGAGAGGAGCAGTAGGGAGCTGATGCCCAGAGCACCATCCCCTCAAGCTCCAGACCTCCAAGGAAATGCTTGAATGGAGACACAAGGCTTCAAGAAAAGACTGTGGTCAGATGTGACCACCCTGTAACATCTCCTTTCTGGTACCTGGTTAGATGCTGTGGTTAATTAATTTGCCCCTGCTCTGTGTGTGGATGAAGCCCTCAAAACACCATCTGGAGCCAGGCGGTACCTTTGATGTAGCTCCACTAATTGTTTATGTTTATTTGACCATTTATCACCAGGATGCCCCTTTGCCAAGGGCTGCTCAGCACATCAGATGGCATTTGTCATGCAGCATGCAGACTTCATCAAGCTGCCACCCAGAAGTGACCTGGAGCTCCTGATTTTGGAGCTTTATATAAATTCTGAAACCGGGCAGTGTGACGGGCAATTTAAAGAAGCATGGAAAAGGAAACCAAAGTGAAAACATGGCCCTTCAATTACAGGAGGCATTGAACTCTATTCTGGCCCTGACAGAGCTCATGCTGGCATTTATCTGGGGCTGGGAACTGGTTCCAAGGAGACAGGAGCAGCATGGGACTTGGAGATGTGATCACAGAGTCACAGAATGGTTTGGGTTGGAAGGGATCTTAAAGATCAGGTGGTTCCAACACCCTGCCATGAGCTCAGCCTATTCATCACCATGTGCCACCCAAGAGCTCAACTTGAGCCACAAGTTCCTCCCCAGAGAGGAACTGAGGACAGAAAATCTAGCCATGTATGCACCAGGGTCAGGTCCTGGTGGTCATGGAGCAGCAGCAAATTCCCATTACAACCAGCAGCACCCAACTGTTCAGCATGCTGAGGGGTGATTTGATTCAGAACTTGCAGTTTTGCCAGATCACATCTGTATGGAAACAAAGCTGATGAAGTACAGAGTGCTTCATGTAGGCTCTGGGTAGCTGGAGTTAACCTGCAGGGATGGATTTGCTGACAGGTGTATATTTGCTGTGAGGAATCTTTAAAAAATTCCCAGGGATGGACTCACACAGGGCACAGGAGCTGCTTCAGCCTCCACATCCTGGTGAGCAAATGAGTGGCACCTGTCACCACCTTCCTAAGCAAATGGTCCTCGTGGAGCTTCCCAAGTGATGTTGTACCAGAGATATCCAGCAAATCTCCAGTACTGATGTGCCACTGCTTGGCTGGATAAACTCCTGCATGGATTTTGGAAACTGGGAAGAGAAAGGGTTGTTGTTGGGATCACTGGAAACTCTGGAGATGTTTCTAAAGCACCTTTTATTTTGGACTCCCTGGTGGGACTTCAGTGAATATGGCTTTTTTTGTGGCCTGCTTAGAGGAAACTAGTAGTTCCAGCTGAAAAAGAAAAAAGGTCAGTTTTATATAGTATGTGCAAATATAAATAGCTCACATGGGCTCAACTTGCCAGCCAGATGTTGGTAAGGATGAATTCTTGTATGCCCAAGGATTTTGTTCAGAGATTAGTATGAATACTGACAAGTTCAGTAAGTAATGAAGAAATACCACGGTGAAGGTCACCCCTGTGATTTCACTCCCTGAAGCCTAACCACTTTAATTATGTGATCAAACCATGCTCGACTTCTGAGGCCCTTCCATCTCATGCATCCTGTGGAGGGCTGGGCTCCTTGGCCACCCCTCTCCTCCTGGCATCAGAGGGAGGTCTCCATCAGTGTCAGCATCGTGGGGGCTCTGCTTGGCCTTTGCCACTGGCGTCCCACAGAGCATCCCTTCAAATTGTGCTGACCTGTTCCATTTCCAGAGCTGCTCCCTTGCCACGAGATGTGTGGGGTGAGGTGATGCCACCTCTGCACCCACCCAGGGGCTTCCTCCCCGTCCGTGCTGCCAGCGAGCTCCTTCCAAGGAGAATGCCACCTTCTGTGCATCCTTCCTTGCCAAAGCATCGCTTTGGAAACATCTTCCCTCTTCTGCACTGTCCAGATCCAAGCAAAATCCGTGAGTTTTTGGCGAGATTCTCATTTTTGTGTGGATGAGCTCAGTTAAAAGCCAAACACCCCCGACTTTCGTGGCTCAACCCCCAGAATGGTCGCAGTTCCCGGAGGCTGTGGCAGGTGCTCAGCCCGGGGGTTAAGCCCTGGTGGTGTTGCTGTGAGGTGTTTCCCTCCCACAGAACCTCCTCTGGGTCTGCAGAGGGGATGGGTCCTTGAAAACCCCGGTGATTTCCTGGCAGCAGTCGGTGTCGCCACGTTTTCCTCATTGTTCCAGACATCCCAGGGAAGGGACTGAAAGGAGAGGAGCTCTCTGCCCCACCTTCCTGCTGGAGGGCAGAAACGCTTGCTGCCGGGGTGGGTGGTTTAATAACATGTTCTTCTGGAGACAAGATGTTCAGAGGGGAGGTGTGCCCCTATAGCAGGGAATAAATATAAAGGCAATATTTACCTTTGTGAGGTTTCGCACCTTCCTTCTTTTTCAAATAAAAAGATAATCCCACCTCTCTGCCTGACTTCAAATAAGCATTTGGGGATCCCAAGTCTTTCTTGGTCTTCCGAATTGCAGTGAAGTGCTCGGCCAAGGCAGTGGTGTTGTCCCTGTGGGGCTGGCTTTGCATGGGGTGTCAATGTGGATGGCTTTGCTCAGGGACATTTGCACAAGGGCCTTGCTCAAGGTTGTGGAGCAGTTGGAACAGAGCTGCAGCATCCCTGTGCCATCAAGATGGAATCTTGGTTTGGTTTGGGTTTGAAGTGACCGTTGTGTCCAAGCCCCCTGCCATGGGCAGGGACACTTTCCACTGTCCCAGGTTGCCCCAAGCCTGTCCAACCTGGTCTTAGACATTCCAGGGATAGAGCAGCCACAGCTGCTCTGGGCACTCTGTGCCAGTGTTTTTCCACCACGTAACAGGAGCAGGAGTGATCAATCACTGGCCAGCATATCCCAGTGAAAGTAGCTGTAATATTTTGACAGATTACGTTGATCTCACATGCACATCTTAATTGCCTCATTATGAAGAGGCACAAATAAAACTTGGGGGGGGGGAAATAACCCACGTATATTTATGGGCTGATGGATGTAGCAGGCAGGTCTGCACAGACAGGGCCATGGGTGGATGCAGAGGGAGAGCAGCCAGCCCACCTTGGCTGCTGCCTCCGCTCCTGCAGCCTGGAGCAGGGATTGGGAAAGAGGTGCAGGTAGCAGAGCAGCAGAGCCAAAGCATCTGAGCCTCAGGGTGATGAGTGCCCCGGGCCGGGGAGGTGGTGGTAGGAAATAAATCAGGGTGAGGAAAGGTGTTGAGATCTCCTACTGACTCTCCTGTCCTTAGAAGTGCCCAAGGCCAGGCTGGGCAGGGCTTGGAGCAGCATGGGATAGTGGAAGGTATCCCTGCCCATGTCAGGGGGAGGAATGGGATGAGCTTTAAGGTCCCTTCCAGCCCAGACCATTCTGAGATTCATTCTGTGGTTCTCTGACTCCCTCTCCTGACAGGGTCAGCAGCCTGGGGTTGTCTGGCGTGCTGAGCACCCCAAAGCCTGGTTCTGACACTTCTGGAATGCTTTGCTAGGTGGTCTCATGCTTCAGGGATAAAGCTGGAATTCTTCCAGGGGTTTTTGTGTCAGCAAGGAGTGAGGGATGCTCAGGAGGGGGGGCCAGCAGCTGGCTGGGATGGGGGGGCGGTGGTCAGGGATTTTCAACCCCAAGCCTTGCCCCTGGCCTTGCACCCTGAATCCCTCTGCACACACAGGCTGGGTGAAGGGAGGAACTGGAGACACCTTGTTTTGCCTGGAAAAATGACATTTTGACACCAGGAGCAGGCAGAGATCAGCCAGAGCCTCAGGCTCCTTCCTCTGCTGTGCTGAATGCAGAATGAGCCTGGCATGGGGGGGCAGCTGCTTTGCATCCCCTGCCTGCCCTGGGGCACCCCCATGTCTTTGGGGGGGCACTCCCACGGAGAGTCACTGTAGGCACAGAAAAAAGGAGCACAGTCAGGAGCCAGCACTTTCCTGAGGGAAAATCAGAGCAAAGAGAAGGCCAAGCAATGCACATTTTAAAGGGAGATGCTCAGAAAGATCTCGATACGAATAGCAAAATATAAAATAAAAACATGTAAAATATGAACATATACAATATTAATGCAAAATTATAAATATCTAAAATATACAAATAATAAAATATTAATGGACCGGAATATTAATATATTAAAATATTAGAGTATTAAAATACTGAAACGCTGCCTGTTACAGCTATTATGTTATGTGCCAACATACAATTAAAACCCAAAATTGCCATCTCCCAGCCGAGACTCAGGCTGTGAAGCACTGTCCCCATGGATGGGAAGGGGACATCCCCTGTTCCTGACACAGCCCTGAACCATCAGCCACACCTTGCACAAGCCTGGGCTCTCCCTGGCAGCCTTTATCTCCTGCAAGGGCTTGGCTTTTCAGGGCGTTGTCACCGGGGGTGAGGAAGGAGATGGGAAAGGGAAGTGCTGGTGAGGAGCCCTCACAGGTCACAGATCTCTGCTCCTGCCATTGAGCAACGCTGAGACCCGGGGGCAGGATCCTGTCCCTGCCCAGGGCTGGCACAGCTTTCCAGGGCTGGAAAGCTGTGCCAGTGCTCCATTCCCACCCCTACAAACGAGCAGAGGCAACAAGAGTTTCCTTTTCTGTTTTCTTTGCATTTTCTGTCTTTATAACCTATTGGTTTTTACTTACCGCAGTGCTAAAACGAGCGTTTCGCCTCTCTCTGATATTTCAGTTTTACATTGCTGGTTTGGAGATCCTGGGATCCTTCAGCGTTCTAGTGAAGGAGGTTGGAGAGAAAAGATTATTTTAAAAAAAAATATAAGGGGTTTTTGAGCAGCAATGAGGTTTGGGTCACCCAGGGAGTGCGTGTTGCAGTGACATTGCTGTAGTCCCTGGCTTGTTTTTCATCCAAAAAGGGGACAAATCTTAACTCCCTCAACCTTTGTTGTTTTTTTTTTTCCCATTGCAGCTTCAGGTGTCTAAATCTGTTGGCAGAACCTGGGGGAAGCAGTCCAGTGTCCCACCATCATTTTTTCATAAGTGAGGCTTTTCCTGGCAAGAAAGTAGTGAATGAGTTTTAAGCATAACCATAAATGCAATGTTTCACAGCGTCAGCTGCAGAATACGTTTATTTTAGGTGCCCTCCACCCTTTCCACCATCTCCCTCCAGTTTATTTTAACAATGCTGTAATTTTCTATTATAAAATGGGATTTTGCTGTTTAACCCCACGTCGTCCGCTCAGCATTTGCTTTTTTTTGTGTGTGTGTGTGCATGCACTGGTGACATTTGTCACCACCAGATGCTATTTTTAAGCCAGTTATTATTGAGGACCCCACCCTTGGCTTGGGGAGGGGAAGGGGGGAGCGCAGGAGGAGGGAGAGGAGGGAGGGGAAGGAAGGAAAACGTCAGCCTCAGCACACTTCCAGCCTCTGGCCATCAACCTCCCCGGGGGCATGGGAACCATAAGGTCATTTCTCAAGCTCGCTGAGCTCCAGAGCTGTCAAGCCACCCTGAGAGTTTAAAAAATGCAAATGTATGCAAATGAACGGGCTGTTTCTCTCCCTCTCCCCCCTCGCCCCCGGTTTAAATGACATGAATCACCTTCAATTTTGCCAGCATCCTGTAAAGTTATCGGCTTGCCTAAACGCTGCAGTTAACAGAGCCACATCTCAGGAGGGCCAGGGAGGGATAGGAAAGGAAAAACAGCTAATTTCCACCAAGACCCCATAATTTTTTAATGTATTTTATACAAATAAATTATATGTAACCATGTATATAATCACACCCCAATCTCCCAATTCGAATTTTTCTTGCTGTCGAGCGAATAATCCACTAATTAGGGAGAATGAAGCTTAGTGTCCAGAAAAAACCCTCTACAAAAACATTTCTCAGGGTAGTCTAATATTCTGCTGTTCTGATTTTTTGGCACTTAGGGTGGTCTGGCAGTGAAAGATCAGAATAGGAAGACACGTTCCTTCATGCAAAAAGCTCCTTTTACACTCAGGCTCCTTCCAAACAAAAAAAAAAAAATAAACGAGCAGATGATAAAAACAGCAATAGAAATTTAATTGCTCACGCTTATTATTCGGGATACAAAGCCCTAGAAAGGAAGCTGTCTTTTCCTCCCTGGCTCAGGGGTTATTTATTATCTTACACTCCACTTGGAGAAGGTATTGGATTTACTGTCATTTATCGGCAATTTTCAAGGAGGATTTGATACGGGGCTGGTCGGGATCGCAGAGGAGCATTGCTGGTTAACGTGGTTAAGCCCAGCACACTGTAATGAATCAATTTGTTTCCGACAACAGACGTAATTAGCGTGGAGGTAATGGGCACACCGTGGGGCTGGAGTGTCCTCCCTCCGCTGAGAATGCCAGTGGCTGGAGCTGGGGGTAAATCCTGGTTCCTCTGCCCAGCTCTGGGCAAGGGGGGTGGCTGGAGAGGGCTTCCCGTGGTTGGGGCTGCTCTCCAGCCCCTCTGAGGCTTCACTGACCATGGACAGCTTTCCCCCATCCCCGTGGCTCCCTCCAGCAGGGCTGTGGTCCATCACCTCCCTCTGGAGCTCACCATCCTCCGAGACCTTCACTCCCTGGCTCCCACACACCCGTTCTTGGCAGTGCTGGTTGGGTGTGGGGGAGATACCTGCAAGGTCTCCCTGGGGAGGGAGGAAAAGGGAGACAGCGTTCCTTTTCCCACGGGAACGTTTCCTGCGGGATCTGATCCCCTCTGCAGGCCCCCCCAGGCTTCCCCAAGGGTTTCTGGCCAAGGTGAAGCACAAGTTTTCATGGACAGCCTCCATCAAACCAGGCTCTTTCCCATCCCTGAGGCAGCTGGGAGGGTGGGAGCCAGCTGAAGTCAACCAGGCCTCCACTGGTGCTTTGGAAAGAGGTTTGGAATCAGCAGAGCCAGAAACTGAGCAGGGAAGGACACCCAGGACGTGGCAGTGGGTCCCAGGAGAGCTGGGGTGGAGTGGAACTGGGGAACCTGCCTGAGGGTGTCAGCCTTGCAGAAGGGATGGAGTGGAGCTGCAGTTTTGCTTTCACATGCCCTGAGTTCTCCTGGATATATTACCTGCTCTGTCCCTCGGCTGTGAATCAAGTGTCCACTTGCAGCAGGGTCCAGGGCAGGTAGAGGTGACACTGCATGAATACATGCTCTGTGTCCTGGGGGTTTCCAAGGGTTAGTGTATTCAAAGTTATTCTGCCTGTTTGATGTATTCTGTCTGTGAGGGGATTAATGCATTTGTCGCCTGCTGGAGGAAATCGGTTTCCTTTCCTGGGATTTCTCATGTGGAAGGGCTGCTGGGGCCATGTGAAAGAGGAAATATCTTACAGATTAAAAAATGGGGGGGGAAAAAAAATCAGGTTTTCCTCTTGGGTGTGGGCTTTTTGCTTCTGAGTTTCCCTTTGAAGCTAAAGCTGCTCTGTCAGGGGAAGATGTCTGCCAGATGCACAGGGCATTTTGACACCATGCTGACAAGTCCAAGCAGGACTGGGAATGGAGAGAGCTCAGCTCATGGGAAGAGATAGCAGACAATGATCTGTGTCTGGTCAGGTCCCTGCTACCTGGTTGTCTTCCTCTGAGTGTTCAGGTGCACATTGTGACCCAAATCCTTGCTTTCCTCCCGATTCCCAGATCCCTCAGGAAGACATTCCTACGTGGCTTGTCCCCATGTGAAGTGACAATGTCATAGCTTCCAGGCATGAAGTAGCAGAACTGAAGATCCATAACAGGAAGCTGTGACCCTCCTCTCTGGGATGTCCAGTTGTACCAGCCCCAAAAGCAATCAGATAGATGAGATGGGCACTCCCTGACTCATCTTATTCGAGCAGTGTAGGTGCTGGCTCTTGGCAGCATGAAGCAATACAGCATCACACTTTCCCCACATGGTTCCTGGCAGGGCAAATCCCACGTGTGCCTGGAACAGTGCTGGCTCCAGGAGGATGTAGAAATGTGGTGGGGAAGGAGTCATCGCACAAGGTTCCTGGGGGAGGGGTGTGAAGGAGAAGAAGGAGCTTGTGGTGGTTGTGAGAAGGTGAACTCTGTGGTAATGGAGAAGGATGTGGACAAAGAAGGAGATGAAGAGATGGGGAGGGAAGGAGAGATCTCAGGGTTGCTCTTCCCTGAGATTCTCCTCGGGGTTGCTGTTCCCCGAGGTAATAAGGTTTTTCGTCTTCTCTTTGCTTTAAGTGTTTCACACCGAAGGTAGAGACAACAAGCTGAGTCTGCCAGTTCATGTTTCCAAGGCTGTTTATTCTTCATTATCTCAGTTCTTTCTCAGCTCTGCCAGGCCTCCCTGGCAGGGTACCTTATCTTAGTTCTTTCTCTGCTCTGCAAGGAATCCCCAGCAGAGCAGGACACGCGGCAGGACTGGGCAGATCAGAGTGTCCTGGGCCTTTTGTACCATTCCCCTGATCCAACCACTGTCCAAAACGTACTTTTTATTTACAAAATCATACCAATACTTACTACCTATGTTAACATTTCTACTCTAAACCAATCCTTGAGATCCAACTCAGCAGAAGATGGGGGACGAGAGCAAGAACAAGGAGCACAGGGGCCACTCCCCAATTCCCCCATCTTGCCTCTTCAACCCCATATACCGAGAATCCTAGATTCTACATTTACATTCTATGATAAGCTAAATACTACTTATTTTGAATTCTCTCAGCTTGTGATTCTTCATACAATGTGGGCATTCACTCCCATGGCCAGGGATCAGAGGCAGTGTCCTCCTGGGCTCTGTGTGAGGCTGGCTGAGCCCCTTGTACAGATACCAGACCCCCCTCTCCAGTCTCCAAACCCTCCAGGGTGGCCAGAGGGATGTTCTAGACTCCAACAGAGAGATTCAGTCACAGAGGATCTGGAAGGAGCTGAAGGTGGCCTAGAGAGGCAGTGCAAGCAGGAGGTGATGGCAGGAGAGGTAGAGGAGAGAAGGACCCTGGGAGAAGGCAGCATCGTTTTGGCATTGCCAGTTGGGAATTCCCCACTAACGCTCTGCTGTCTGTGCTTTGTCCTAGGGCACTAGATGAGAATATGGCCAATGGCATTGAAGACCTGATCGGGATCCCATTCCCGAACCACAGCAGCGAGGTGCTGTGCGGCCTGAACGAGCAGCGGCACGACGGGCTCCTCTGCGATGTCATCCTCATCGTCCAGGACCAGGAGTACCGCACCCACCGCTCCGTGCTGGCCGCCTGCAGCAAGTACTTCAAAAAACTCTTCACTACCGGCACTTTAACGGACCAGCCCTATGTTTACGAGATTGACTTTGTCAAGCCTGAAGCACTTTCCGCCATCCTCGAGTTCGCCTACACCTCAACGCTCACCATCACCACCTCCAACGTCAAGCACATCCTCAGCGCCGCCAAGATGCTGGAGATCCAGAGCATCATCAACGTCTGCCTTGAGATCATGGAGCCCGACAGGGAGGCCGAGGAGGAGGATGACAAAGAGGACGACGACGACGATGAGGACGAAGACGAAGACGAGGAGGAGGAGGAGGAGGAGGAAGTGGAAGATTTTGTCAATCAGGAGAACCTAGCTGACGTGCAAGAAGTAAGCTGCCACCAAAGCCCTTCCGAGTCCGAGCTCACCGAAGAAGCTTATACTGAAGCACCTAAAGATTTTCCAAATCACTTCCCAGCCAGTAACTCCTCTGGACACTTGGGCATGATACGAGACTTCTCCATAGAGTCCTTGCTGAGTGAAAACTTGTACCCCAAGGCAAACATCCCCGAGAGGAGGCCAGCTCTGTCCCCTTTCGCCCCCAGCTTCTTCCCCCACCTGTGGAACGGCGACTTTAACTCCTTCTCCCAGCTCGAGGAGCCACAAGTAGACAACGGCCCCTTGGATCTGGTGATCAAGAAGAGGAAGATCAAGGAAGAGGAGGAGAAGGAAGATGTGCCTCCGCCTCCTTTCCCTAATGACTTCTTCAAGGACATGTTTGCCAACACCCCAGCAGCTCCCTTAGGGCACATTAAGGCAGAGACTGACTACAGTGCTTATCTCAATTTCTTAAGTGCTACCCAGTTCGGAGGAGTTTTTCCCCCGTGGCCCCTGGAGGAAGAGAGGAAAATAAAGCCCAAGGCGTCCCAGCAGTGTCCCATCTGTAACAAAGTCATCATGGGAGCCGGCAAGCTGCCCAGGCACATGAGGACCCACACGGGGGAGAAGCCCTATATGTGCAATATCTGTGAAGTTCGCTTTACCAGGTGTGTGGTGGCCCCCTCTGCCCTGTGTGGGGAGTGGGGTGGTGGCTGGAGGGACCACATCATAACCCATGGCTTATTTCTCAGCTGCTCTTCAGAGAAAACTCACCAGAGGGTTGTTTTTTTTTTTTTTTTCCCAAAATAAAAGTAGGGAAGGAAGCAGGGCACGATCTCTGTCCCTTTGGAAAAGAAAAAATAAAAAGGGAGGAAGGGAGGGTGGAGGAAGAAAAAGAACCTACTGATTTTTGTGGGTTGTGGATGACATCCACAGCTCACTGCATCCATCCCCTCGCTGGACAAAAGCTTAAATAAGTAACAGGATATTTTCAACCCCACCATAGTTCACCACAGTGGGACCAGAGTGAGCTGGAAAACAGATGGTCAAACAGCCAAGGAGGCTTCATCTCTAATGTGCTGAGAGATGCATTGGGTTGGGAGGGTTATTTAGCCACAGGATGTAATTAGTTTGGGTTTGCACATGTTGGCACCAGTGTAGACCACAACCAAGTTGCACATGTTTGGACATGACAGTATCTGGGCTTTCTGGGGCTGGAGTGACCCTGATTATTATGTGTCAGTAGTGCAGTTGGGGTCTCTGTCTCTTCCCCAAAGTAACAAATGACAGGACAAGGGGAAATGTCCTCAAGCTTCACCAGGGGAGGTTTAGATTGGATATTAGGAGCAATTTCTTCATGCAAAGCATTGCAACAGTCTGTCCAGGGCAGTGGAGGAGTCCGTATCTCTGGACAGATTGAAAAAATTTGTAGATGTGATACCTGGGTGCATGGTTTGGTGGACTTGGCCATGCTGAGAGAACAGTTGGACTCACAGAATCCTGGAATGATTTGGGTTGGAAATGACTTTAGAGTTCATCCAGTTCCATCCCCTGCCATGGGCAGAGACACATTCCACTGTCCCAGGTTGCTCCAAGCACTGCCCAGCCTGGCCTGGGACACTTCCAGAGATGGGGCAGCTGCAACCCCTCTTGCCAAGTTGTATTTAGCTGTGCAAATCTAATGTTCCAGCCGGAAACTCTGCTCTGCAAAGCTGGGCAAATTTAATCGGTGAGCAGAGACAAATAGATTCCTGGATGTGCTCGTGCTGAGTATAATTAATATCTAATGAGAACAATCTTTACCATAATAATAAAGCTTTCTGACAAGAGCATGGTATTTCAGCTCCTGGCTGCATGTGAGAGAGAGAGCCCTATTAAGCTGGGGTGAGAAAACCAGAGGAAAATAATCCGCACAGTAGGCAGAGGCGAGCTCCTGACAATGGCCGGACACCTGGGGTGCTCCTGCATTCAGCCTGTCTTTTCTTCTCCTGTCCCTGTGATAATATTCGAAGGGAAGATATGCAGATGATGAGAATTTGACCTGAAAATAAATTTCCATGCTCCCCTCCATTAACGCAGCAGACACCGTATTACAATGCGGGGAGCGTCGTGCCTCGGGCGGGCATGTGCGACGTGAGCCAGCTCACCCTGGTATTTGCAGGGGAAAGGCCACTGCCTGGTGATAATTCCTGCCTGCAGGAATCTAGATCTGGCTCCTGCTGCATCCTCAGGTTAGCACTGGGCTGTTGTCTCAGCCCTGTCAGCGTGGTGGCATCTCGGGCTGGAGGGGCGGCCCGGCCAGCCCCATCCTGAGGTCCCTGTTGCTCTCTTGTGTGTGCAGCTGCAGGTGCTAATTGCTGATGAGGAAATGGCCTGGCTAGATCCATCACTGACACCCTCCCTGTAACAGGAATAATAGAGCTGAGTGCTCCCAGAGGGCTCCCAAAGTCCTTTACAGGCAAGGGCAGCATTGTTCACTTATTTCAGGGAAACTGAGGCACGGGCAGATGCTGGTACTGACGCCTAGCCCAGACAGGTTATATCAGCATACTGTGGGTTAAAAGCTCCACACAGACCCATTACTAATGCAGGATTAAAACCTGATAGTTTCACTTCCCCCATGTGCTCAGCAGCTTCTAGAGAGCACAGGGGTAGGAGGACTTCTGAAAAAAACAAAATTCAAAAAACAGGGACTCCCCCAGCAGTGCAGTCGCCCAACACCACTGATGAAAATTGATCTTGTGGGTCACCCCATGCAGAGGTAGGTGCTGGAGGGTCTTTTCCTTCTTTAACGCCCTGAGCAAATGGATATCTTAAAATATTGATTTGTTTTTAAATGTGTTTGGAAGGATTTTGAATAGCAGCTAAATTGGTTTTGTCTGGGGTGGGGTTTTCTTATCTGTTTTCATTATTACTCCGGTGTGAGAGCTCTCTTTCAGGAAAAAGTGTATTTTTAAGCAAAGTGCAGTGATTGAGATGTAGGAAGAGATTTCTGCTGGGATTTCCTGAGTGCTGCTCTAGGGGAGGGGGAATCCCAGGCTTTCTGAAAGCACTGGGCTGGCACCCACGGTGCCTTCACTTGGGAGATACAAGCTCAGATGGTCCCTATTGGGGTCCCCTGGGAGTGAGGGTGCAGGGAAGATGGAATTTCAGTATGAATCAGTCCTTAGCATCATTTCTGCATTGAAGGAACTGTGGAGGAGAAAATCTGCTGGGGAGGTGGAGAAGATACATTTTCGGGGCTGAGGGGTGCCCCAACCTCCCCAGCAGGTCCCCTCCACATCAGTGGGGTCTCACATCCCCTGGCAAGGACCCCACATGCACCTGGATCTGCCACCCCTGCTGCCCACGGACATCTGATCACAGGAAGCAGGACTTCATTTAATGGCTCATTAATTATTTTTTCCTTAAACAAAGGCTGCTCAGCTTCTAGTCTGCCGTTCCACCCTGCTAGAATGCCAGAGAAAGGTGCAAATATTTCAGCTTTTCCACCAAGACAACCCCAGAGTGCTCAAGGAGATACTGTTCCAGCTGGAAAGGTTAACATTATTTGTTCCTATTATTTGTGTTGTGACAGCTCGCAGAGCCCTA
Source organism: Prinia subflava (assembly GCF_021018805.1). NCBI lineage: Eukaryota > Metazoa > Chordata > Aves > Passeriformes > Cisticolidae > Prinia > Prinia subflava. The sequence goes on along the minus strand of NC_086283.1, from coordinate 102,017,733 downwards.
ATCGCTCTCCTAATGCAATTGCATTAAGGTTATTCACACACACGGAGCGTGGATCTCTGTCGGAGCGAGCCTCCAGCCCAGCTCCCAGTGCCACAGCCCTCCTGGAGTGCTTCACCTCACCCCCCAAGCCTCTGAGCAGCTCCAGGTGGAGCCACAATCCTCCCCTGCATTCCCCGGAGATGCTGCCGGGGCAGGGAGGATTGGGTTTCTCCCCGTCTGCTGCCGGGGATGGGTAATAGCCTGGAAAGAGCTTTGCCTGTATTTACATTATACAGTCCTGGCACGCGCCGTGTTTATTAGGAAAAGCGATCCCGCTAGGTTAAACATTACATACAGAGGTTTAAATTAAATTATAGGCGGGGTCGGCAGCTCTGCTTTTTATTAACATTTCCCCCCGCCTTGCAGGGCGAGCCCCTGCGCCGCGATTCTCCATCGGGGGTGAAATTCCCCCTGCTGCTGCTTTGTCTGCTGCTGAGCACTGATCCCGGCCCTGCCAGGGGAAATGCACCCCTCTGAAAACCTCGGGGGACAACAGCCTTAAAAATGACAGAGTGGGAAGTTGCCCTGAGCTTGGCACAGGGACTGAGAGATGCCTTTTTTGGCCTCACCCTAAAAAAATCTGTAGGTGCAGGGCCAGGCTGGGTTCAGTCTCCCAAACAGCAATAATGCATCATCTGGTGAAGAAGTGGCTCTCCTGCTAGGGATGCTCCTTTGCATCCTTGATCCTGAGGGTGTGCAGGGATGCCCAGCCCAGGGCTGCATCCCTCACGGTGTGGCCAACACTTCTGGGCACATCACCAAAAACTGCTTCTACATGCACACTGGGCTGGGTGGCAAAAACTAGTACAGAGGCAGCACCTTGCAAGTTTTGAGGGCTTGACCTGCCAGAGGAAACAGATTTTTGTGTGGTTTTTATGTGATATCAATTGAATCATCCTAATATATACTTATATTATGTCATTTATAATATAATTGCAATTTAAACAATAATAACTTGTATGTTCTTTACTGTTTATATTAAAATATAACATATAGTTGTATATGACATATCTGTAACATATATATTTTATAGGTAATAATGACATTACTCCACATGTTCTACATATTTTTAGCCCCAATGCTAACATGTTGGAGGGGTCATACTGAAATAGTTTTGGAAAACAATATGAGTTTTCCCACTTTGTTCTTTACTTGAACTACACTGGTGCAACCTGGACAGCAGAGCTCAGCTCAGCTGAGCCATAATCAGCCTCACTTTTTGCAATCATACACTTCAGCTGTGATTTGGGGGGTTTTTCCCCTTTTTTGGCTGCAGAATGAAACATTTATTTTTTGAGGGGGAAAAAGTAGTGATTGGATTGCCAGTATGGGAAAATATTCTTGCTTTTAGATGTTCCCCTTCAAAAATACGTCTATAAATATTTGTAAGTGCATGCCATTGGGATGGCTATTATGCTATTTCACGGCCGGATTTAAAGAACTCCTCCAGTCTGTGTGGGAGGTTGGGTGTGTGCTGGCCTTGGGACCCTGGCAGGGAAGAACAGAGTGCTTGGGTGCTGCACCTCTGGCAGCAGCATCACTCTCTGAGATGTTCCTGCTCCGAAAGAAAGCTCCTGAGACACCCTGTGGTCAGTGCAAGAATAAAAGGAGAGGAAAATCGGCTCCAAGGGGGACTGAACTTAACCAGCATTCTCCTACATTGCCAGGGTCTCAAACCCCAACTAATTTCCTTCTTTGCAGGCGGGAATAAGGCTGTATTTATTTAATAATCTCAGATTGAGTTATATATAGATATATTCCCATATTTAGAATCTTGCTCTTTAGAAATATGTGGAAGGAGGTTGTAGCCTGTTGGAGGTCGGGCTCTTCTCCCAGGGAACAAGGGACAGAACAAGAGGGAACAGCCTCAAGTGGTGCCAGAGAAAGTTGAGCTTGGAAAATCAGGAAAAATTTCTTCCCTGAAAAGGTTGTCCAGCCCTGGCACAGGCTACCCAAGGCATTGGTGGAATCCCCATCCCTGGAGGGATTGAAAAGTTGTCTGGATGTGGCACTTGGGGACACTGGTCAGTGGTGGCCTGGGCTGGGGGGAATGGTTGGACTTGATGATCTCAGATCTTATCTTAATCTTTAACGATTCTGTCTTTTTTGGGTTTATTCTAGGGATTTTTTTTTTCCTCCAGTTTAAGCTGTTTTGAACTCTCTGGGTTGGCCCACAAACTCCTGACATGGAGGGCTCTGTGTGTGTGCTGTTCTAGCGCCCAGGAAAGAGGAGGCGAATGCAAACATCACCATCCACACTTGGGGGGATGAGCTCCCCACCTTCCTATCACCTCCTCCTCCACTCCCAACCAGGGGAGGCAACCCCAAAAAAGAGCAATCCCCAACCACACCCCTCCCTGACCCTGACCGAGCCCCTTTCTCCTTTTCCAGGCAGGACAAGCTCAAAATCCACATGCGCAAGCACACGGGCGAGCGGCCGTACCTGTGCATCCACTGCAACGCCAAGTTCGTGCACAACTACGACCTGAAGAACCACATGCGCATCCACACGGGCATCCGGCCCTACCAGTGCGAGTTCTGCTACAAGAGCTTCACCCGCTCCGACCACCTGCACCGCCACATCAAGCGCCAGAGCTGCCGCGTGGCGCGGCCCCGGCGCGGCCGCAAGCCGGCGGCGTGGCGGGCGGCCGGCCTGCTCTTCGCGCCCGGCGGCGCGCCCGTGGACGGCGGCTTCGTCGTGCCGCCCGCGCTGGAGGAGGTGAGCGGCCACCTGGGCGGCGCCGCCGTGTGCCTCCCCGGGCCCAGCCCCAAACACTTCCTGAGCGGGGCCAAGGCGCCCTTCAGCCTGCAGGAGCTGGAGAGCCAGATCGAGGAGACGCAGATGAAGCTCTTCCGGCGGGCGCAGATGGACATGGAGAGGAACGCGGGCATCTTCGCCTTCGCCCTGGGCCACAACGAAAGCCTGGCCGCCCAGCCCTTCTTCCCTCTCCCCGACCCTTGGAGCACAGGCTTCAGTGGCTTGGCGGGGCTGGGCCACGTGGCTCCCATCTCGGAGTCCGGCAACTAAACCCAACGCCCGGCCCCGCCGTGCGTCTGCTCCCGTCCCAGCAAGGCAGCCCGCTCCCCTGGGCTCCCTCCTGCCCCTCTGCATCATCAGGGTCCCCAAAAGCTCCTCACCCTCTCGCTGGCACGGGGGCACCCCGGGGCGGGCAGGGCGCGGGCAGGCGCCGTGCCCCGTGGCCACCGGCACTTTAGACTCCGCGCTCGGCTCCGGGGCTGTCGGGCGCTCGCTGTCCTGTCCCACCACTCATGGCTCCGTCTGGGAAGGCCAGGCCAGGGCTGCTGCTCTCCTCAACACCCCCGAAAATGTCACTTGCCTTAGTCCAGGGCTCGGACGTCACCGTGAGGTGGCTTTTCTGTGGGAAATGTTGCCCATTTCCCCACACGCGGAGCTCACTGGACACTGACAAGCCGTCCAGACCTGGGTTTGTTATGTTGCATTCCTTGGCCCTTCTGGTCAAAAGGACTTTTCTGTTTCCTTTCTGTTTTTGTTTTCTTTTCTTAATTAATTCCCATGTCTGGCAACAATATTTATTCTACAAGGGATAAAGGGGACATCTAGCAGCCTTGCTGAGAGAGGGAGAGAGGGAGGATCCTGGCCACTGCCTTTCTCAGCAGTATATCAGATTTACAGGGCTGGTGAAAGCCCTGATCTGCAGCATGAGTTGGGACCTTAAAAAATAAAAAAAAAAAATTAAAAAAGGAGATAGAACACCTAGCGCAAAGCTGGGTGGAAAAGGGGGATTTTACTTATTTTGGTTCTTTAGCTATTTCAAAGTTTCAAACGGAGAACCAAAGCCTATTTTGAGTATTTTAACTTCAGTTGCTTGAAAAGGTGAAGGAAAAGTTTTGGAAGAATCAGTAATGTTTCGATACTGAGCTTTTATTAAACCCTTGCTTTGAAAAAATGAACCAGTGGGAATTTTGAAATGAAAAAGTCGTTTCAAACCAAAGAGTCAGAATTCGCTGCCGCTGACCAGTCTGAAATGTCTGGGGTTCTTTCCTTAATTCCCTCGAATTCTTATGTGATAGTGATGAGAGAAATTCACAAAACACTCACGTGTCCCCAAATCTGCAGTGTTGATGAGAAAAAATCGGGTGTGCAAATATCCCTGCCGCTTGTCTCCAGGGATCTTTGTGGAAAAGAATTTCACTAAAGGTGTCTTGATGGTGATACCATCTACTTGCAAGAGTGTAGAAATGCTGTTTCTTGACTGCAGTTGGTTCAGAAGAGAAGGTGGTGACAAACAACAGGGTACTCCAAGCCTGAGGTCACCCATGGTGGCCAGCAGGTTTAGGGTGATTCCTCAGCATCCCTACAGTCCCCATCTCGGCCACCCTGTCTGGTAATTCCTTTGGGATTAAAAAAGTGGCTGATTGGCTGGAATTGCCCTGCCCACCTCCTGCAGCCCCAAACCCTTGAGCTGCTCTGAGGGAAAAAGGCTTTTAGGGCCACCTGCCTCTCGTGGCTCCTCCTAGATGGGAGGAGTCATGGGGGGCAGACACGGTGGGATCCCCGTTCCACCACTGGCCCAGGTGGGTTGCAGCAGTTTCACACAAAACCAGAAATATAAATGTTGCAAATTAGGGCTTTTTATTTCTCTTTTTCCTATGACCTTTCAACGTCAGCGAAGCTGAAGGGAACGCGAGGACCACGGGTTCATGAGTTTTTTGGTTTTTCCATCAGTGGAAAAGATGAGAATCTGCCCACCAGAGGCAAGGAGGGGGACACAGGGAGTCCAGGGTTCCACAGCCCCCAGGAGGGCGTGAGGGGCTTCTGCTCTGAGACCACCCACGGCAGAATGGTCCTGGGGAACTGCCCAACACTCGGCTTGCCCCTCCAAAAAGAAACCCACAAAGACTCCACGTGCAACAAAAGGCAATGGAGAGAAAAAAAGAAAGTAAGAAGAGAAAGAGATCTTCTTAGAACTGCATCAAACTTTTTCTTTTTAATCCACATCAACTTCTTAAACAAGCGACGTTTTGCAGATGATTGGTTCCTTCAGGTGGTTTTTTTTTTTTATTGTCTACAATTTGGAGTCATTGTAAAATATCCAAAGATGCTGAGTACTGTATGATCTGCAAGGACTTGAAGCAAGGTGTTTTTTCTGTCTCGGTTTGTTTGTTAGGTCAGTTGGGTTCTTTTTTTTTTTTTTTTTCCTATATGTCTAAGTGGGGATAAACCTTTGCAATTTTTCTATTTATAACTATTTTTATGTGATTGCTTTATGTACAAAACAATGGAAAAAAAATCAAAACAAAAAAGTAGAGAGGAACACACACATACACAAACAAATTTGCCTTAGTTACTCACGGGACAATCACCCTTAACTTTGATTGATGCTAAAAAGCGGATGGAAAAAAAGAGACTAGATCATTTTATGTATTTATTAAACTGTATTAATTGATGCTTTTAAATTATTAGCAGGACTTGATTCTCTTGCCTGTGGCCGTGGTGAGAAGGCAAAGCCGCTGCAGTTGCTGAGCTGCCGGCACAGCCATCGGTGTGGCCTCAGCTCTGTGGATGTTTGCCTGACACCTTTTGGAGAGCCAGAGTAATCACTCACTAATTAAACATTGAGCTGGTGTGGGCTCCAGCCCAAGGGGCTGCTGGTGCTGTGATGCTGATGACAATTGTGGAGTTAAGGTTGATTTTCCCGCGTTGGCGCTGGGTTGGGTAGGGCTGGAGGGAGCTGAGTGCTGGCAGTGATCATGTTTTGGGGTGTAGAGGGATGAGTAGAGAAAACCCTGTTTCCTCCTGTTTTGATGTTGTGTGGTGGGTCCAGGCCACAGGTATCCACATGGGAGCCCAGCTGAGTGTGAAGGTGCCTTCCTGGGGATCTGCTCCTGTTTCCCAACCAGGACGGGTGTAATGAGCACCAAACCTCGGGCTGGAGGGACAGAACTCGTGTCTCACTCACGGTGTGGGGGCTGCTTGTTCATCTCACCCTGGCTCCTGCAGCCTGGCTGCAGCAGGGGCAGCGTGGGCAGCAGGGGAGGGGATTCTGCCCCTGTGCCCAGGTGAGACCCCACCTGCAGAGCTGCTCCAGCCCTGCCTCCAGCAGCACAAGGACGTGGAGCTGCTGCAGCCAGGGCAGAGGAGGGCACGGAGCTGCTGCCAGGGCTGGAGCCCCTCTGCTCTGCAGCCAGCCTGGCACACCTGGGGCTCTGCCCTGCACAAGAGAAGGCTCCAGGGAGAGCTGCCAGCCCTGCCAGGGCCTAAAAGCAGTTTAGGAGGAAGATGGGGCAAGCATTTTAGCAGGGCCTATTGTGATTTTAAACTAAAAGAGAGGAGATTCAGTCTAGATAGAAGGAAGAAATTTTTTGCAGTGAGTGTAGCATTGTGCTACTGCATGTCCCTGAGAGCAACCAGCACCTCCAGGGTTTGGTGCACTCTGCTAATAAAGGGCTGAGGATAAAGGTGAGGAGACAGGGCCCCATTTGGAAATCCAAAATGTTTATTTTGCATTGTGGGTACAGCCTCATTGTACACCAGGGATGAGAGGCAAACATAGGCCAAGGATCCAGGGTAATATACAGATAAAGGGTGCCTCTGAGGGTCAGGGTCCAACAGGGATAGGGAGACATGGGGCAGAGATGTGGCCAGGAACCAGGGGCACTAATAGGATCACAGGGGTGTGGTACTGCTGCAAAATTAACCCAGTGGGATCCAGGGGAAGGGAGAACATTCTGGCAGGTGTGCATATATGGTAACTGGGTGACATAAACATCACAAACCAATGAAAGTATGAAACCTAAGAAATATTAACATGTGTCTGCAGAGGCCCATGGGAGGAAAGTTCTTCTCACCCTGATCTAAAAGGGTATCTCCCATAACTGAGGGTGGCAAAACACTGAAACAAGTTGCCCACAAAGGTGGTGACTGCCCCTGGATCCCTGGCAGTGTCCAAGACCAGGTTGGTCAGGGCTTGAAGCACCCTGGGATAGTGGCAGGTGTCCCTGCCCATGGCAGGGGTGGATCTGAAAAACCCCTAAAGTTTCCTTGGAGCTCAAATCTTCTGATGATTCTATGATTATGTGAACACAACTGACACAAACATGAGCCCTGTAATTCATGTGGCTGCTCAGAAATTGCAGATTTCCCTTGTTGTTTCTGAATGAGATGCAAAAGTTTGGAAAATAAGCTCCAGGTAGGAATGGTGGGACTTGTCCCACACTGCTCAGCCATTTGGAAATGAAGCACAGGTACCCTGTGGCTGCTGAGACACCTGCATGTTGTCCTGCCACCTGCAACGTGATTCCCAGCCTTCCTGCTCTGGAGGGAGGCAGGTGCTGGTGGAGGGTGATTCACCCCACCCACGCTGGACCTCCCAGGGGTGGGATGAATCACTTTGGGCACCTCTCTGCTACCTACCAGCGTGCTGTGCTTTCCCATGGCTCACTGAGAGAAGGGTAACCCCGGGGAGGGATGTTCCCACCACCCCCGCTCCCTCCCCTCTGCTCAGCTCGTGGGGCAGTCCCTGGAAAAGCCTCTCCCAACAGGATGGGATGCTGGGACAGCCCAGGACCCAGGGCAGGCAGCTTGATTTCTTCCCAGCCTGTTCTAACTGAGAATGCAAAGGGAAATACAGGTCTGGGTCAAGCCTCCCAAGCCTGGGGACCGAGGATTCAGGCTCAGGGTCATACACCCTGCTGCAATCCTGGTAAAACACCCCAAGTTCTTGCAGCCACAGGTCATTTTCCTTCCTTTGGAGAAGGACTCCACAGCATCAGATGCTTGGGCAGGGGTCCAGATCTGCAGGCAGAGTCCAGAAATGTGAGTTGGGAACAGAGAAATACCAATCCCCCCTCCCAGGGCAGGTGGTCAGTTGTTGAGCAGCTACTCTGTGCTTGGAGCTGCAGGACCATGGCAGAGTCAGCCCATAAACTCTGTGTTTCTGAGCACAAAAATATCCTCAAAATGAAAATCGTGTGAATTACTTTTTAGCTATTTAAATACATCTATAGCTTCTTCTTTTCAGGTCTAGAGGCTTTTAACCCCATTTTATGCTCACATTCTGGCTTGCTTATAGTGCCAGAACAACAATAACAACAACAAAAAAAGAAGAGATAGATTTGCAAGGGGAGGATGAAAAAAAATCTAAAAATCGCTCTGAGGAGCTGTGCATTAATCAGGCACATGGGAATCACGGGAAGAAACCAGCTTCAGTAAATGCTTGTTAGTAACAGCATATGGCTGCATGCTTGCTCCTGAACAGCTGCTGTGGTCTGCTGGAGCATCCAGGCTGCAGAGGGGGAGCAGCACGGGGGTGATGCTGCGCAGGCAGCGTTGCCTGGACCAGGTGTTCTGCCAAAGGAGCATCTCCTGGCACGAGGAGCAGGGAGCTGGGGGGGCAAACCCTTTCCCTGGGCTCCAGACCCTTCCGTGAGCATTGCAAGAGCCTCTTCCTGCAGTTATGCAGAAGGAATTTACATGCAGGAAAAAAAAAATGTTTGTGTTTTAAGAAGGGGAGAAAGAGCCTGCAGTTTGAGAAGTGAGAGGCTTTTCCATTTGGCAGTCACCTGCAGGGGGGGACAAAAAAAAAAAAAGGAGAATAATTTCCCAAAGTACAGCCTAAAATGTTTTAGACTTGAATGTGTCAGCAGGACTCCTGGCAGCACCAGTGAGCTGCAAAGGCTGCCCAGTCTCTGCTCTGCCTGCAGCTCCCTGGAACCTGCTATGCCCCCATCCGTTTTGGAGGGGATTAGTGCTTTATTTACAGTCCTGAAGCTGGAATATTGTGTGGTTGCAGAGGAGACTTTTAAGGTAAGAGAGTACATGAAGAAAGACCCTCAACCATCTCGTTTTAACAAAATGCTGTGCTTGGCAGCAGGTCACCCATGGCTGGGTTTTTAAGACCTGCCATTGCCTTTTGGTACCTCTGACTGTGTGCACCTGCGTTTCTTTGTGAGCCAAAACCAAACAGGGAAGAGCTGAGAAAAATCCCTCCTTGTAGAAGATACACCCCATGTAGTCTGAGCCTGAGTGAACTCACCCCCATCCCTCCTCCCAGCCCCACCTCTGGGATCTCCAGCAGAGGGAGAGAAAATACCTGTGGCTTGGAAATACCTTTTTCCCCCTGTGTTTTCCTATGTTGAACCGATGTTTTACATGACTTGCACTATTTGCTGTAGGGCAGGATACTGTTTAGGTTTCTTTGTTCCAGTCTCTTGTTTGGTTGCGACTCCTCTTGGCGGTCCTGTACACGTACCTGCTGCACATCTTACACCCCTGGAGAAAATAAACTGTTACCTGAAGCAGTGAGCCTGCCGTGTGTCCTTCGCGCTGCTCTGGGGACGGGGAATTCACATTTCAGCATCACATTCGGGGGTTGGACCTGCTGCTCTCGGGGTCTTTTCCAGCACCGATGATCCTGCGACCAAATGATGACGAGCGGGGTGAACGGAGCATTTTGTGGTGGCCCTGCGTGTGTCACCTGGGCTGTCACCACCAGGGTGATGACAGCCCCTCTGGTGATGGCCGAATTAAAGTTAGTGCGGGGCAAACAAACGCTGCAGGTGTAAGCGCGGCTGTCGGGGTTTCGTGGCCGCCGCTCGCCGCTCGAACCCGGGCTGCCCTCGTGTGGCGGCCCGGAGGCACCGGAGCCACTCCTGGATCTCGGCAGCTCCGGGACCTGCGGGACCCTCCCGTCCCCTCCCGTCCCCTCCCCAGACACGTTCTGCTCGCCGGGAGGGAGGAAATGCAAACCTCAGCCGCGTCCGGAGGGAGTTGAACGGCTGGACTTGATGATTTTAAGGGTCTTTTCCGACCTAAATGATTCTATGGTTCCTAAGAGTTTTTTACACCTGAATTAACCACCACCAAGTAACAAGGCCACTGAGCAGGGAACATGCCGCTGTGGTTGCTGGTCGTATGGGAACCCGGATTTTTAGGGAATTATTCCTGAAGGGTAACCCAGGACTGGATCCTCTGATGCCCAGTGTGGCCTCAGCTGATATTTCCCACTCATGGTACCACTAATAATTTTGCTCAATTTGGGCAAGTACGGGTTGCAAATGTAAATCTTAGGCAATTATATGAAGCTCATTTCCTTAGGAACTGAGACTACGAACCATAAATGCAAATACCAAGGAAGAAGCCAAACAGCAGTGCTCGGCTACAACCCCCGAAGTTTCATTTTATTTCCTTCTTTCTGCAGAGATGACACTGACTGAGATGTCACAAATCCGATCGGGCTTCCTAATAATTCATGCAGTGCCTCGAGCCTCAGGGGTCATCTGAAATTCAGGCAGCCAATTTGCAGGCAGGAGATGCAAAGCCAGACCAGGCAGGGGCTGAGGTTTTAAGGACAGACCCTGTCTGTCAGCTAAAACCTTTCTCTGCTCTTGGGTAACCTCTGGCAAATCCTTATAGGGATGGCTGTAAACCTGCCTGTCTTTAAGGTGTAGGTGTTAACTCAGTTTCCATAGTGAATAGGATAGGGTTGTCTCAGTGGGACCAACTTCTGCAGTGTTAGCTGGAGTTTTGCATCGTTGGGGAAATATTTAAGGCTTCACCTTTGAGTTCTCAGGAACGGGGCCCTTATTTAGGCAGCTTTTACAATATTTTTCTGGAGGTCTTGATGATATATTCATTGAAATCAGTTGGAAATACAGAGTCCTCACAGCCTTTCTGAGACAAGGTCCCTGCATCTGAAGTGAAGGTGAGCAGGGATTTGCTCTGGGTGTTGCTGCAGGGGTGTGAGCCAGGCTATGACACCCCAAAATTTAAACACACGAGCTGGATGAGAAAAGTGAAGAGTGAACAGAAGCTCTGCAGGAGGCGGAAGAAAATGTCCCACAGAGAGACAGGGAAGCTACACCTCCAGTGCTGGGGACAAGAGAGACCCTGAGGGGCTGGAGTGTGTCCAGGGCAGGAATGGGGCTAGGAAGGGTCTGGAGCCCCAGGAGAGGCTGAGGGAGCTGGGAAGGGGCTCAGCCTGGAGAAAAGGAGGCTCAGGGGGGACCTTGTGGCTCTGCACAGCTCCCGACAGGAGGGGGTCAGCTGCCAAGTGACAAGAGGAAACGGCCTCAAATTGTCCTGCCAAGGCAGGTTTAAGTTGGACACTGGGGAAAATTCCTTCATGGAAAGGTCTGTCCAGCCCTGGCACAGCTGCCCAGGGCAGTGGTGGAGTCCCTTTTCCTGGGATTTAAAAGAGATTTGAAAAATGTCCAGATGTGACAGCAGGGGACGTGTGTTTGGTGGCCTTGGCAGTGCAGGGGGAATGGTTGGATCTGATGCTCTCAGTGGCTTTTCCCACCTAAATAACTCTGTGATTCTGTGAGCTAGGGGCAATCATCACTGCTGGAGCAGCAGTCCGGATGCAGATGAGCCCCTCATGCACCTGCCTGGTGCTCTTTATGTTCAATCAGCTCAGCCTGTGGCAGAGATTTGTAGCTCCAAGCACTTGGGATGCTTTTTCCCTGGAGTGAAAAGAGCCAAGCTGGGTTATACATACATACATATATATATATATATATATATATATATATATATACACACATATATGTGTGTATGTGTACATGAATATATGCTTTCAAATGAATTCAACAACCCTAATATATGAGTGAATGCATTCACAGACTTACACACATCTAATAAATATTTAGCTGTTAATAAGCATTTATCTAATAAGCATTTAGCTGTTGTCCTCACCAGATTTTATATAGAAGACAATAGAATTTCTCCTTTGGGAGGGGAAACTAAGGCACGGGGAGGGCACATGATTTATTCAGTGCCCTTGCAGCACACAGGTGTCTGTGTGTGCTGCTCCCTGCCCTTCACACAGGTGGAAATCACCCCTGGGGAGTGCTGGGCCTTGGCCGTGGCTCCATCAGCTGGTTAAATGAAATGTTAGGAAGGAGTATTCCCAGAAAATCCTTGTCTCCAGCATCCCTGTCTGATTCAGCTGCGCCCATCGCCATCCGGCAGGTGAGGATGGAATCTGGAGAAAGAGGGAAAAAGAAATCAGCCAAGAGAGGGCGTTTTTTAACCGGGAGGAGACCGTGCCAAGGAGCTGGTGAGAGCAGCAGGAGCTGCTCACAGACAGAGGCTGCGGCTGGTTCGGGACATCTGTGCTCGAGATTTGTCTCTGAGGGTGGAGGAGCCCCTGAAAATATCCCTGAAAATATCCCACCCCAGAGGAAAATGCCCGCGCCCCTGGTGATGCTCTGAAGCAACTCAGCAGCAGCGAGGGAAAGCGAAACACGAGGGTGATTCCAAACACCAGCGAGGAGGGAAAACTCCTTCCCTGACGTCCCAGAAAGCAGCACCGGAGTAAATCCCAGCAGCAGGGAGGGGCTGCAGGCACTGCCAGCAGCCCCGGGACGGGGCAGGGGTGTCCGGAGCAGGGACGTGGCCGTGTCAGGCGCTCCCTGCGCCGCCCGTGCCAGCTGCCGCCTTAGCGCCCCATATGCCCGGCCATATGCTCCATCCTCGCCGGGGGGAGCCGGGTGGGCCTCAGGGGAGGGAAAGGGACATCCCAGCCCGTGGGAGCAGATAGGGTTTGGACAGGAGGCCAGGGGTGTGGGAAGGATGCCCGGAGGTTGTGGGGGACAGCGTGGGGTGAATGTCCCCGTGCCCAGCAGCACAGGGGGACTTGAGGGTGTTAGGGGCACAGACCTCTTGCAATGGGTCCCTGGTGTAAAGCAGCTAAAATCTGAGCAGGAGGATGCTGAGAGGGTGTAGGAGGGCACCACTGAGCCCTTGTGTTTCTCTAAAGCTGTTTGGAAGCAGGCTGCACTCTCTGAATTTATTACGAAGTGGATTTTTGGGACACCAACAAGCTCTGGAAAACGTCACGGTGGAAATCAGGGGGTGCTGGGTGTTGGTGGGAGCACAGCCTGCCTGGGTGGCTGCAGCAGGGCTTCAGCTCATCCAGGTCAGACACTCAGAGAGGGACACGGGTGTCTTCCTGCAGTGAAGGGGAGAACAATCCCTCTGGAGTTACACATCTGGAGTGGGTCACATAACCACGCTTTGGAAATGCTGGTTGCTCCCCAGTGGCAGGAGGGGAGCACATCCCTTCTCATGGCCTGTCCACTTTGGTTGTCAGCTCCTGGTCCCTTGCACGCAGCATTCAAAGCTTTCACCAATCCCCACGGAAGATCCCAGCACATTCAAACACCCAGGATGGGGCACAGCGTGGCACTGAGGACACATTTTCTGTCTGGAGCAGCAGGTTGGAGAGGCAGGGGGCTGTGGATGCACCCAGGGCTCTCAGGTGCTGGAGGCAGGGCTGACAAGGGACACCACCAGCTGGAGATCCACAGGTTCAGCCCGAGCAGCTCGGGGTTCTTTGGCTGTGCTGTGAATCCCACAGCACAGGGAGAGAGGAGGGTGGGATCTGCACCACCTTCAAGCCATGCTATGGGGTGAATGTGGTTTTTTCCTGCATTCTTGGTAGTTCAGACAAAAGTGAGAGAGAGAGGATACCAGCATGATGGAAGAAGTTGGCGAAAATGCTTGAAAAGACGCCTTTTTTGCTCTGAAAATTCAATTTATGTGGACAAATTAGGGTATTGGCCTCAAACAAAACTGGGCACCTAAGCCCCATTACATTAAATAAACTATCATGTGTGTTCCCTCCCATCAGCCTGCACCAGGCACTCTGTGATTTACAGCCCACAGCTGTAACCTGAGCCATCTCCCTGCTTAGAGAGAAACTCATTTAATTTGAGTCCGGGTCTGAGGCTCCTTGAGGGAAGGCAGCTAATCTTTCTGCCTTAGCTCCTCTATTTGTAAAATGGAAATGGTGACTTTATCCATCTTTGTGGGCTGTGGTGGGGCTTATCACTTAATCTGAGACTCTGCCGTGCCCTGATGAGGCAGCCTGGTGTGAGGGGCTGTATCAGCTGTGCTGTTTGGGATGCTGAGTGCCTGCAAGGGCTCCGGGGATGTGAAGGGATTTGTGAGGGTACAACGGGAGGTAGGGACTGGGGAGCTGATTTCAGTGTCAGGAGAGCAGGTACAGGCTCATCCCTGCTGAAAAGGAAGGAGCTGCTTGCTCAGGAAGAGGTGGGGAATTTTGGATATAAGGAGAAATGAGTCTTGCTCTGGCCTTACACCCACTGGGGCCAGGGCAGAGGAGGGCACGGAGCTGCTGCCAGGGCTGGAGCCCCTCTGCTCTGCAGCCAGCCTGGCACACCTGGGGCTCTGCCCTGCACAAGAGAAGGCTCCAGGGAGAGCTGCCAGCCCTGCCAGGGCCTCCAGGGGCTCCAGGAGAGCTGCACAGGCCCTGGGGACAAGGCCTGCAGGGACAGCACCCAGGGAATGGCTGCCAGGGAATGCCAGAGGGCAGCGCCAGCTGGGAGATTGGGCAGCAATTGCTGGCTGGGAGGGTGGGCAGGCCCTGGCACAGGGTGCCCAGAGCAGCTGGGGCTGCCCCTGCATCCCTGGCAGTGCCCAAGGCCAGGCTGGACAGGGCTGGGAGCAGCCTGGGACAGTGCAAGGTGTCCCTGCCCATTTGGTGTGAGATGATCTTTACAGTCACTTCCAACTCAACCCCTTCTATGATTATGCAGATCTGTTTAAATTTAAAAAGAGAAGAAAACCACATTTTCAAGTGGTTTCACACTGTTGGCACTTTTTGTTTCAATACAGTTAGTTCTCTTTTGCTTTTAGTTTATAATTACAACATTGTGCTGAGATCTGAAATGCTGGGAGAGTTGTGGAACCTTGGTGCTTTTGGTTTGTCTACAGTGTTTGTTATCAGGAAAACCAGGGACTGTGTTTAGGGGAGAAGAAAGAAACAAATATTTGGCAGAGAACTGAAATTATGTCCTGAACATCAACAGAGATGCAAATCAAAGCATGATCATGGAGAAATACCCAAGGATTTAGCAATTCTGGATTAGAAAGAGGATTTCAGCCATGTATTTCAAACCTCTAATCTCGAGTTAGCAAGTAATCTAAATCCACCTAATAATAATGAATGAAATTACAGCTTAGCTGAGTAATTACTCCTTTTTTTCCTTCATATCATTCATAATAAATATATTTCATGGGCTTTCACTGGAACATTACTTTACACTGCAGTAATTTTGAGCATTGAATTTTAAATCTGTCATCTTGGTTGACTGAAACCAAACTTTCTCCCTATTTTTCTGTTGTTGAAGAAACCACACTGCAGAGCCTGGTGCTAACATATCCCCAGCTGCTCCCTTGCTGGACCTCTGTCTGCGAGGTCTAGTCAACTCGGCTGCTTCAGAGAATTCCAGGTGGGGGATTTGGTTTTGAAAGGACACAGATGAGTTGTGGCAGAGGCTGTGGCAGCCACCTCTCTGATGGACACTTTGGTGTTTGGTCTTGCACAGTCCAAAGGTGCTGTTGAAGCCATTTCAGCAAGGCAGCACTTGGGAATTCCACCTGAGGACCAACACAACATAATGAAAGGGGGAGACGCTTTGCTAGTGGCCAAGCACGAGGCTGAGCTTGCTTATGCCTGGGCACAAAGGCAGACTAAGTTCTGGGGTCAGAAGAAGGGGAATCAGGGCGTATCTGAGGATGCCCCTTCCCTGGGAGTGCTCCAGGCCAGGCTGGACAGGCCTTGGAGCAACCTGGTCCAGTGGAAGGTGTCCCTGCCCGTGGAAGGGGAGTGGAATGAGGTGATCTCCAAGCTCCCTTCCAGCCAAACCCCTCTGTGATCCTGTGAAGAGGGGCAGGAGGTTCACTGGGGGTTCTGTTGCAGCCCCCCAGGGCAGTGTGGCACCTCGCTGGGCAGTGGGGCAGGGGCTGCAGCTCTGCCCCTCACCCAGGGCAGTCCCACAGAGGGGCTCAGCCCTCTGGCTGTGCCCTTGGTGGCCCTCCAGAGCCTCAGATGGATGCCAGCAAGTGGAAGCATTTGTGGAGCTTCCCTGAGGCTAAAGGGGCAGTGATCAGAAGGACACTGATCCAGGGGAGGGCAGCAGCCTGAGCCTGCCCTCACTGCTTTCTGGTTTGTGCTGTGATTTGTCCCATGAGTGATTTCGGTATCAGGGAAGGAAAAAGGACCTGTAACCCCCCGGAGTGGTGACTCAAGGGCTGTGCCTGTGGCATGGTGCCTCCCATGGCCAACAGCTGCTGGTGGCTGGGATTGGAAGGGACCTTAAAGATGATCTGGTTCCAAGCCCCTGCCATGGGCAGGGACACTTTCCACCAGGCCAGGTTACTCAGAGCCCCACCCAAACTGGCTTTGAACACTTCCAGGGATGCAGGGGTGGCCACAGCTTCTCTGGGCACCCTGTGCCAGGGCCTGCCCACCCTCACAGGGAGGGATTTCTTCCTAATATCCAATCTTACCTGCCCTCTGTGTGTTGGCAAGCACTCCCCCTTGTCCTGTCACTGCATGCTTTTGTAGGAAGTGCCCCTGCAGTGCCCAAAATCTAACCCTGCAGTAAGCTGGCATGCCCATCCTCCCCCAATCCTGAAACCACTGCAGACCACAGCTTGCTCAGACAAAGAAAAAGAGGTCCTTCCCTTTTCCCTGTGATGATCCTCTTCTCCCCATGCCCTCCAACCTGTCCCCTCCCCAGCTGCAGGCAGGCTTCAGACCACGAGCCCATGGGAGCACAGTCAGACTGCCCAGACCTTGCTCCAGCCTCCACAGCCCCCAGACAGCTCAGAAAGTGGGGAGCCACCATTCTCTCACCAACATGATCCAGTCCTGGCTGTCCTTGTAGCCAAGGAGGGGTAAGTTTGGGTGGTTAGAGTAACTGGGAATTGGAAACACTGGAGGAGAAACTGAGGCAGGGGAGGCAAACAGCACGGATGAGTTTAGCAGATCTGGGAGATTGCACAGTTAAAAGTTTGGTGTTTGGGCAGTGACACAGGCCAAAGTTTTGCCTCAAAGCTGTTTCACCAGGACACCAGTGCATCCCTCTGGAGGAGCCAGTGCCCACGTGCTCCAGCCTTCCCACACACAGCAGATGGCTTTTGAGGCCATGCCCAGGAGGGCAGGAGAAGCTGAGGGCTAACACACTTCAGCAGCTGCTGAATTACCTCTCCTGTCACAGACATTTCCAGCACAGACCATCTCACCAGCTGCCTGACAACTCCTAAAACCAGCCAAGAGGAAAAGCTGCCCACTTTGGTCACTTCTGCCAGTGAAAATTGCTCCCCCAGCAGCCTACAGCTCTGTCTGCTTGTGACTGATCCACAGGTGGCTTTTTAGCTATCATACTTTTTTTTTTCCCTTCCTCTCTACCTTTGCAAGAGACAAAAATTCAGCTGCTGGAACAGTGCTGACCTGAAAATTGGAGAAAATGCATGGTGGGGGCTGAAACACACCTGTGCCTTCCTTGTACCTGCAGGGTAGGAAAGCAACATCAGCAAACTTGTATTTTAAAGGAAATAAATTAGAAATCAGTGAGATTCCTTTTCCCCACAGTTATTTGTATTTTATTCAGCTGTGTGTCTTGGATGTGAGGATGGGTGTCAGAAGCAGAGACCTTTGAGGGCTTCAGGACACAGCTCAGGCTTGACCAGAGCAACACAGGGGCCACACTTGGAGGTGCCAGAGCAGGCAGCTGAGTCCCATTTTAGGTGTCCACACCCAACATCCAAGCCCTAAATACTGATTTTCAGCCAGTGTTGATGTTTGCCATCCTCTGTCAGACCCTGGCCAAACCACCCAGGTCACTGCAGTGGCATCACTCCCCACTGCCCCTCCACACTCAGCACTTGTGTTTTATCCAGCCTGGGTTTCCTCTGCCATCCCCTGGCCTACTCACTCCACACTGTGATCCCGCTGCTGCTTTTTGCTTTTAGTGACCCTGAAAAACACCTGTACTCCCTGCCATTGCCCACCCACCCATTCTGTGTGCTCTGGAGGGGCTCCTGTCCGTGTTGGATGGCACAGAGAGCCCTGAATTGCAGTTGAGAAGGGCTGGTGACCTCCCTCAGACTGCAGCTCGGGATAACCAGCCTCCAGCTTACATTCCTTGCAGCACTGTTACTTCTGAAGAGGCAGATTAGGTCTCCAAGATGTCCTTCTCCCCTAGCTCAGTCCCTTCTTTCAGCCTTGAGTTGCTATCAGAGCCCTCTGTTCTGCAGAAGCAGCAACACTGGTGTCACAAAGAGGGGGCCACTCCAAGGCTGAAGCCTGTTTCTCAGTTGGTTAAAATAAATAGATTTTCCTCCCAAGACATAACAGTTTCCACTGAGGGTGCCAGTGTCCCCCACAACTGTCCTTTCTTGGACTGGAGGAGAGCTATGCAAGGGCATTGCTATTCGTCTGGCCATGTGTTTCACCTTCCCACTAATGAAAACCATCCCTGTTTTTCCTCTCAGAAGCTGACACGGGCTCCCATCCCAGCTCGTCTTTGAAGTTACAGTTTCTGACTTTCTCTGTCTCTCCCTCCTACCTACCCTCCTCGTTCTGCACTGAGGGATCATCCAAGGGACACCAACGTGTGCCTGACTGAGAGCCCTCCAGCCCTGCTCCACAGCACAGGCAGACCAGACTGATAAACTGATATGCAGCATCCACCTCCAAGGGACAGGCTTCCAAACCCATGCAGCTCCCATCCCAGGACACAGCTGTGCAGGCTCTCAGGGAGCTGGGCAGGCAGCTGTGCCCACCCCAGGGACAGAAAAATCTCAACAAAAGCTCTATCATCTTTGGGAAAAAAAATTTAAGTTTTTCCTTTTTTTCCCCCAGGGACACAAATACTAATAATATTCCAGGAGTTCAATTTGACCATCCTTGTAGGTCTCTTCCAACTCAGGATATTCTATGATTCAAGCACTCATCAGGAGCCCATAGTCTGGGGAAAAGTCACTTTGGGAAAGAAAGTGCAGCCTTCTTGTAAATGTGGGACTTTTTTAGTCCCTGATGCTCAGGGTGCCTTTCTAAAAGCTTCTCCTCCAGCCCAACTAGGAGTTGTGGGTTTGACACAGAACCCTGTCATGGCAGAGGGTTTGGTGAGCCACCAAAGCTATGAAAACTCCCTCTGCACTCAGTTCTGTGTTTTGTTGTGCATTACAGGTTTGCCCTAGGATGCAATGGGTTATTCCTTGGGCAAACCTCTCACCACCACACAGAGAAGTAACCTGGATGCCAAGGCACCCTACACAGAGAAATTCCTTGTTTTGTGTTACAGAAGTTTGAACAGAAGATTGCAGTGATGGAAAAATCATGAAACATTTGTCAAAAACAAGGATTATGGCTCAATCTTGCTCCCTGGACATGGAAGGAAGCAAACCCAGTCCTTCAAATTTCAAGGTTCTGGTGAATTTGCAACATAAATTATTCATTGTCTTAAACAAAGTAATTCCCGTATCTAACTCATCTCTACTTGCTGGAGCAATAAACATGGCTGCAATTAATTCTGGTGCAGAAGAGCCAGTAAAATGAATTATGTCCCAGAAACCTTTCTTCTGCATCCTATTTTAAGACCAGTAACAAAAACACATTGCCAGAAGCTTCTTTCAGACAGACCATCATGAATTATAAAGACACTGGAAGACAACATGCAGATGCAGATCCTCCCAGGCTTTGGTCCTGCACGAGCAGAGACAACAACAGCTCTGTCCTCTTGCCTTGACTGAGCTCAAGGCTTGCATGGGCAGGCAGGGACACCTTCCCCTGTGCCAGGCTGCTCCCAACCCTGTCCAGCCTGGCCTTGGGCACTGCCAGGGATGCAGGGGCAGCCCCAGCTGCTCTGGGCACCCTGTGCCAGGGCCTGCCCACCCTCCCAGCCAGCAATTGCTGCCCAATCTCCCAGCTGGCGCTGCCCTCTGGCATTCCCTGGCAGCCATTCCCTGGGTGCTGTCCCTGCAGGCCTTGTCCCCAGGGCCTGTGCAGCTCTCCTGGAGCCCCTGGAGGCCCTGGCAGGGCTGGCAGCTCTCCCTGGAGCCTTCTCTTGTGCAGGGCAGAGCCCCAGGGGTGCCAGGCTGGCCGCAGAGCAGAGGGGCTCCAGCCCTGGCAGCAGCTCCGTGCCCTCCTCTGCCCTGGCTGCAGCAGCTCCACGTCCTTGTGCTGTTGCAGCACACAGACTTGACAATCCTTCTTTCTTGGAACGCAGCAACCAGAAATGAATTCCAGCCCTGTCCCCAGCTCCTGGGTCTCTTTGGGATGTGTCAAAGGAAGGAGAAAGCAGACAGAAGTGGTGCTCCAAGGAAGAGGAGCTAAACCTCAGCTGGACAACTGGGGTGGCTCCCATAGGGCAAACATGGTTATACCAGCCTGTGGTAGGGAAGGGATTTTTGGTCCTTCATCATTTTGGAAGGGAGTTTCTAGACCCTGCTGGTTCTCACTAAGCCACTTTTCTTGGTGTTAAAGTACTTGGGGAACTCCACTGTCTGGCCTTGTTTTTATGAGAGGAAGAGGTGATTATTTCTGGGTGCTTGCGTGATGTGAATCCTCGGTAAGGTTGTCATTTCAGGTTGCACAGCCAAAGGAGAAAGGTATTCCACCCTCACCATCCTCACCAAAATTTCACCCATGGAAAGTTCAACTTCAAAAAGTGTCCCAACTTTTTTTACTTTGGGACAGCAGGATGTCACTTCATGTTCACTGCCTCATCCTAGCAACTGGACCTCACATCAAGAGAGGGAGCAAGGAGTGGTGCTCAGGGGCCAGCTCTGAGGGACAGTGTTTGGGCAGCTTCTGAAATGTGGCACTCAGCAGCCTGCTCATTAGTACTGCTGGAAAAGGCATGCAGGTTTTCCTATGTAAAGTAAAATAAAAACCAAGAATTGTATGAGAAGGAAAAAAAACCCAATCATATTTTGTCAAAAATGACAACAACTAAAAAAATCCCCCAAAAACCAACAAAAAAAAAAAAAAAAAAACCCCAAAAAACCAAAAAAACCCCACACCAAAACCCACAAAAAAACCAAACCAAGTCAAAACCAACCAAACAAATAAAATAAAACAAAACAAACCCCCAAACAAATAAACAAACAAAAGCAACAACAACTAAACCAACAAAACCACCAGGAACCCAGTCTGGTGGCGATCTACCTCCAGCCCTTTTTTTTTTTCATCAGCCTCTACAAATGCTCAGGGTGTGAGTTTGGGTGCTGCCCAGAGCTGTAACCACACTGGTTGATGTTTCAGTCACGTCTGGTTTCTGGCTGTTACCTGCTCTCTCTCAACTGATTTTTAACTCGCCCGGCGTTTTCCGTGCGTGCAAGATCTTTGATTAGATCCCTTACGTTGCGTGTGTGGAAATAAAACCAGCCAGGAACAGACAACTGATTAGGCATTAGGTGAGGTATAATCCTCCCTAATCACATTTCTAAACGTGGTAGTTGGAGGTGGGATTAAAGTTATTAACATGCGGGCAATAAAGCATATAATTTATTTAACAATTACTGGCTCTTTGTGAAGGGGGGTCTGTGTGAGGTGCAAACACACACACGAGCTCCTTCATCCCATGCAGGATGGAGCTGCTGCCACTGACAAAGCTGGCAGATATGGATGGCTGTCCACTGGCATGAAGGGAAGAAAAATATTCAGAAATTCCTTCACAGGAGCCCTGTAGGAGAACACGTGGCATCTAGATATTGAACTGTACAAAAATGAAAGGGAAAAACCAAAAGGAAAAGGTGGGAAACATTTCACTGAAGTTTGTTAGTCTTCTCTTCCTGAACACACTGAAATGCAAATGAGCAATAATCTAAAAAGCTGTTTAAAAACTTGTAGGATGAAGAACAGGAGGCAAAGGCAACAGCTGGCAAGCAGTGATGTTGTGCAAGATCAGCAAGGAAGGGAATTCCAGAGCTCCCAGATCAATTCCTGTCCTGACCTTGTCATACAGTTTTCCCAGCTGTGCTGGGCACTATGGTGTTACGTCAAAGATTTACATGCCAGATAGAAATTCTGTTAGTCAACAGATTTGTATTTTAATTCTTGAGTTTATCATGCCTGCCTTTGGAGAACTGAGGTTTCATCTTGTGATTGTGCTGACGATGCTTGGGACAGCCAGGTTTTTTCACAGTACATTAAAAAAATCAAAACAAAACAAAAAATCCCAAACCTCACAAAACAAACAAAAGGACCAAGCTTGAAACCTTTAGAAACACCAAAACCCCCAGCTCTGCACTCTAGCCCTTTGCCTAGTATAGATGTTACCCTACTGAGGGGTAATTCCAAATGTCTCCAAGAAGGATGTCAGGTCTGCTGTGCAGCAGAACACGATGCCAAAGCCTGGGGACATCTCAGCCTGATCCTAGCACCAGGCAGATGCAGATGAGAAAACCCAGCACACAGAGCTCTGCTGCCCATGCTCTCTGATTGCTGCAGTCCTGGAAGGGGCTGGGCCCTGGGCCAGTGGCTCTTCACAGACAAGTTTTGGGCATGGTTTGGGATGTAGGCCAGGCCAGGGACCATTTACAGCAACGTTTTGCACATGCCTGCCCTGTTTGGAAAGCAGAAAGTCTGGCTCTGTCTGGGTGTCCCTGGTTCCACACTGGCTGCCTCTCTGGCTGTGGAACCTACACCATTCTCTGCTGATCTGCTGACACTGCTGTAGGAGGGGGAAAATGAGACTGCTGTGGCCAGCCTCAGACCTGGTTCCAGCTTTAGACCCTGCAGGTTTAGACCCTTCATTCTGTGCTGTGTGTCCAGAGCCAGGCTTGCAGGCTTGAAGCAGCCTGAGGCATCCAAAAGTTAAGTGGCTACATTTATAGTCAGTGCAGAAAAATAGAGGGAATTCCTATTATTATGCATCTCACCCTCAAACAATCCCTAAAACAGGCCAGATGAACTGTCCTCTAGAAACTTTAGGATGAGTAACTTAGACTTTGATGTCTAACTTCTAACATTTGGTGAAGTGCATCCAACCATCTGTCTGCTAGGATTTGGTGTTGGAGACAGTCTCAAGGCACCCTCAAAAGCCAGCACAGGCCTAGCCTGTAAATCCCACAAATGCCCTTTCCACCCCCCCCCCTTTTTTTAAAAAAAATATATATTATTGAGCAAAACCAGGTTACAAATATTCTTGCATGGGAATGAGGTTGGCCCTGTTCCCCTGATTTTCCTCCTCAAGGCTTTGTTCTTGCCACAGGCAGGGGCCATGCAACGCAGCTCCTGGCTTGGAGCACGGAGATCTTCCACATAAAGCATTCTGTGAGAGACCTGGCAGCCCCACCAACAGCTGAGCCTGTAGTTGTCACAGACTTGAGCCAAATCAGACACCAGTCAGTCTTTGTGCTCAGAAAAGGGCAACAAGACAGCAGAGGAGAATGGCAGGATGCACTCATGGGACAATCCTGTCTATCTGGATCATAAATGGTGGTTGGGATAAATCTCTGACTCTTCTCTGCTCCTCACCCTTTTCCTTGGAAGCAAGCTAAGAAGATATATTGATGTTCTGTTAATTTTTTTTTTCCCAAGCCACTAGCCTTAGTTTTTAAATGTACTCTGAGTGTAAATTGTCACGGATTTTCTTCTGGCTTTATCTAACAGCTGGAGACCACTATCTACTGACATTAGCTGTTAAATAAGTGCAAACTACCTGTAACTGCAGCTCTGCATGTGTCTGAGGAATTTGTGTGAGCCTGAGCTGATGACAGGGATGGACTTTGGAAAAAAAATAAACCAACCCAAACCCTAGAACATCTTAAAGAGGCAGAGTTGATTCATCAAACTGTGTCTTCATCTGAAAATGTTGTACTTGCCACCGACACAAATAACCTCTGAGATCATGACTGAAAAAGGATTCATGGGGAAAATATTCTCCCCTATCATTTTGTTAACTCTGTGCATTTGACAGCACATCACTGCGTCTAGACAGTTCCAGGGGTAGGCTGACAATCAGCTGTCTGGCACTGACACGTGGTAGGTGAGACACTGCAGGTGCTTCTCCTCAGGATCAGCTTCAGGAGAAATAGCAGGAACATCAGCTGAAGGGTGAGAAGATAGCATCCAGGAATAGATGATCAAAAAGAAGGCTGTCACCTCTCTGAGCATTTTCAGGACAGGGCAGTTCTCACAGGGAGCACTGTGGCTGCCAGTGCCCATCAGCAGAGTCATTAGGGCTGGTGCTGGGCACTTTCCTTGGGCAGAATGACTGCTGGACTCAAACCCGCTCCAGGCATGCCTCCATGGTGTTTCTTAAGAATGGACAGAGTTCAGACTGACATTCCCTGACTCTCCTCCTCCCCAAACAGTGTAATCACCTGCCAAGTTTGGTGCATTGCAAAATCCACCAGGGCCTGGGTAGCCAGCCAGCCCTGAGCTCCTCACTGTGCTGGTTACAGCACTCACAAACCCTCAGATACTGAGTTCCATCAAGAGGCTTTCAACTCTCATTAAACTATAGATGAATCCTGGAAACAGCTTTCCAGATGATTCTTCTGTTTTCTTTAACTTCTAAGGGGCTTCTTTCTTGCTGGTGGGCCAGAGTTCAGCTGGGCTTCATACATGAAATTGAACAATTGCCCCCAATTCAAGGTCCTCCAAAGCATTGCACTGTGATAAAATCACCCACCAAGACTGCTTGGGCCAAAATTCTTAGCCTCTCCCCTGCAAACCACAAACATCTATTCCCTTTGTTATCTAAGGAGAAGTCTGTGGTTACACTGGACACAGTTAATGTCAAAACTACACACAGAGGATAAGGTGGGTCCTTGATTCCAAAATAAAATGCTCGCTTTAAATCTTTACTTATATCTTTAATTTAGCTTTTAAGTCTGTGAAAGACGCTCGCGTTCATTCTGCGAAGAAGACATAATGTCCTTGGAACATTTCCCATATAATGTCTTAATAGTGCTTGAGGTGCAAACTATTTTTTGTTTTGGTTGGTTGGTTGGATTTTTTTGCTTTAATCTTCAAGCCAGTGGATGAGAGCAAGATGCTCCTTCTGAAGGCCGTTACTGTTTTTCTTCTGTTGCTGTAGACTCTGAACTGCTGCAGATTGCTCTTTGTGCAGGCTTGGAAAGCAATGCATCTTGGAATGAACACATACAGCAGGATTATTGAATATTAACCTCTTCCATTTGTTTCTTGCCCTTTGCAGACCACTGCCTCTATTTCAGATGCTCCATTTCATTGCCTGTGATGTCGTCTCCCATGTTTTCCAAAGTTTTCATCTTTTGTAGCTCATTTTTGCCCTGCTCCCTCCTGTGACACATATCAACAGGCTGATTAATTCTGAATCTGACTTTTGCAGTCTGTATGCAGTGATTTCCTTATCTCTGCCGTGTAAAACTGTATGATCTGTAATCTGTTTGCCTGCAGCCATGTCAAACTTGCATGAAGGAGCTAACTCAGCCAGACTGCAGTTTCAGGTTTGGTTTGGTCATGTCTACCAGAAGATACACCTCTCCATTTGCATTTCCACCAGCAATACCACTCTAAAGTATTTAAGTTCCCATTTTTGTCTGACCTTTCCTCACCTGTAAGCGAGGAGGTGTGAAAAATCCAAAGCTGTCCTTGTCCGTGGCTGGAGGCTGGGAGTGTTTTCTTACTGCCATGTTTCATAAATATTGAAAAATTACTTTCACAGACCAATCTGCACAAAGTGCAGGAAATGTAGTCACTCAGATTGGTGTTTTTTAGACAGCTGTCTGGAGGAATCAGGGGTGCACATCTCAACGTAAAGAGCAGGGATTGCATTTGGGAAAGCAGTGGCTTTAAAAAGGATTTACAGGTCACTGTATCTTCTAGTTTTACATAGCAGCCCAGCGTGGAAAGGGGATCTTTGAATGCATAAACAGAAGACAACAGAATAAAGGCAGAGAACTGTTGTACCACTGTAAATGAATTAAAGGGCTATTCACGGTTTCAATATCTGTACTTTAAAAAGAAAACTGAAGAGGTAAAGTGGGTTTGGGATAAACGTGGAAGTCTGGAAATCCCCCTGGCAGGGAAGGAAACTTGGTTTAGAGTGTTTACTTAAGAAACAAGCCCACTGAGGTGTCTCACCCCCAGCAGCCAAATACTTACATGGGATAAAGATTTGTATGTGAAGACATCAGTGTGACAATACAAAACCAACAAAAAGGTATAATGAGATCTGATGGCATGAAGATAAGAGAGAGAGACCCTAATTTTCACCACACCAACCTACCAGGCAGATAGGGGATCTTCTTAACCCAAGTTTCTCATCAGAGCTGAGCTGCCTTTCCTGCAACAGCTCACAGCTGCAAAGGTGGTGGACCCAAAAAGGGATCCTTTGCGGGAAATTATTTGGTCTTTGAAGTGAACAACATACAGTAAATGGTTGTAATGATCGATCTTAGTCAAAAATTTGAAGGCTCTGGTGAAATGTTAATTTTAACCTCTCAGTGTCTTGCAGACAGAACATGGCATGAGGACAATGACTGCCCACACATTGGTGAGATCTGGTCTGTGTTGCCAGCAAGGTGTAAAACAGGGCAAAACTTACTTCTGCAGCATGGATTTTGCTGTGCTGAGAGAGGACATGTGCCCAGCACCAGCTTCTTGCACCAGGGTCCTAAACCAGGCCAGGACGCAGCCAGATGACTCTTACCCCAACCAGCAGGGCCGGGATAACTCCTCACGTTCTCCCCAGCAGCCTCATAAACACAGAGGCTGCCACGACATCCAGGGCAAGGAGCTCCTTCCCCTGTCACCCCAGAGGAGGACACCAGCCCCTGGTAATGCAGAATGCCAGGGATGGAGGCTCTGACACAGGCTTCCCTGGGGATGACACTGGCTGCAGCAATGTGAGAAGGATGGACTTTTTTTTGTGCATCAGTTATTCATCATGATAAATGCCAAGAGCTAAAATAAACAACATGACAGCTTCGTAGTGATAAAATCCCACTATATTTTTAAGGCCTAATTTTTTTTTATGGCAACATTTTTATTTTGTGTTATCTTCACCTGCTTAACAGTAATATATGTTTTGTATCTCTAAATCAATCTAAGCAAGAAAGGATTTGTCAGGTCCTTTAAAATCTTGCTTGATTTATTTGGTCCATCAGAATAAATCTTTTAAGATGATGACTTTTAATCAAAACTTTTAAATTGAGAATGTCATAAATCACTAGTTTCTGAAAACACAAGGAGAACGGCCAAAATCCCTAAATAAAGGTTTGCTAGACCAATAATAAAAAAAAGAAAACTTCTACCTCAAAGTGTTCTAAACACTTCTTCAACTAGTACAGACAATATATACAGAGATCATTCCCAACGCGGCTACCAATCTTGCACAGATGGCATAGAAAAGTGGGGTAAATCTCATTGAGACTAATCTATACAAACATATGCTTAATTAGCATAGTGCATCTTACACAGTGTAAAACAGAAACAGACTGTATTGCAATAACTGATCACGGCATAAATTGGTTTATTTTGATCCTTCCTACTGAGGCACAAACTATTTTTTATTGATTATTTTGCAGAATTCAGTAATGAATTAATGTCAGCTTCCTGGAAAAACCAAACTGAAAAAAGAAATAAAGACGATCAAAAAATTAATCATACCAGGTTTGCATTTATGCTGAATTTTGTTTCTACGACTGGTTCCACTGGCTTATGCACTGCATAGATTTAAACACGTACTCAAATCCTTCCTGGACCAAGGCCTACCATTAATGCAGAAACAAAGCTATTGTCCCCCAGGCCTACTTACAAATTACACTTGTTTATTTAAGTCAATAGAGATAAACTTGTGTAAATCTCTTTGTAAACAAGGCTATTTCACTTTAATGATGGCTTATTTGGGGTTAGCATAAATGTGTTTCTAATCAACTAATCCAAAATAAAGGATGTAGGCAGATGAATGGTGCAGGATTTGGAAGAATAAAAAAGGACAAAGGAATAATCTGAGGAAAAACAGAAATGCTGGCAAAATGAAAAGTTTCTAAGCAATAAAAAACAGAATTGGGGAAGGAAAAGCCAGTTTCGGTGCACGACAGTTTCCTGTCAATTTCAGCACAAAATCAAGCAAGATAATGCATCAAAGGAATTAAAAATTCAAGTGTCTGATTGTGCCCAAGCTGTCTGTCAATTCATTGCGCTTTTGGTTACTCGGGGCAACTGGGTTTATGTGCACAAAGGCACTAGGAATTAAAGTAAGACAGTTAAATCATTTACTCATCAAAATTAAACATTGTAAATTAAGAACAGATATATAGGTCTTCTCACTGTGGTAGGAATGTCTCAAGGGGGATGTCACTTCTAAGGATTATGTCTAACTCCACTCCACCTGATGAAAGCACTGTACTTTATACCACAAACACCAACCAGTTTGTGCGATGATGGGTAGAAAGGCAGAACTTTGCTTTTACCCTATTATTTTGAACAGTGGTTATTTCTTAAGTCTGCTTTGCCAAGGGGATAGGACAGACACAGCAGGCTTACATCAAAAGCTGTCAAGTTTTATTTTCTGTCAATATTTTTTTTCACTGTGGAACTGATTCCTCTTTTTTTTTTGGCTTTGTCTTGAAATCTTCCAACAGCCCAGTCTGAAGTGACAGTGATTTGTGTAATATTGGAAACACACTTCTGCATTTCAGAAGAGGTAGTGAACAGATTTGTGTTTCAAGGTTTCAGAGGTTATTCATTTCATTACTGAAATAATGAATAATTTCATTGTTGGAAAGATAAGAGTAACAGAAATATGCAATGCCTTTTTAATGTATTTTGCTGTTATTCCCAGCCCTGGTTTGCAGCATTTTTTTTTCAGTTTGAGAAGTTTTGTGAGTATTTAATTTATGCTACTATGACTGAATAAAGTTTCTGTTTATTTTGGAGATTTTTATCCCTCGTGCAATGGCTTTATTTAAATTTATGATGCTGAAGCTCTTCTCTAGTCACTTTAATGCAATGCCTGTTTTGACGGTATGCCAGACATTACTTGTCTTGAAAATCAACTGACATGTTCCTCATGATGTGATGGGGAAAGCAGAGTGTGGTTTTCTCTTTAACCCTCTTTGTGCTGCCAGAAGAACTGATACAGCGCGAAGCTGTGTGCAGGCTTGATGAGAACAAGGAAAAGGGGTTTAATCCATATTTAACCCTCTGAGGGAGGCACAATCTCAGTCCTCCAGGAGTTTTTCCATGCTGGTACCAACAATAGGGGTGGTTTTTGCCAGTGTTGTACTGCTTCTCCCACGGCAGGCAGTCCTGCAGTGGCATGGAGAGGCTGTTTCCATGTTTGGCCATGAAGCAATGCAGACTGAAAGGAAATCTGTCCCTTTCACAGCTTCCAGACTCAGTGCCATTCCCTCTTGCATAATCTTTTGCAGATTTGTGCAAGGGGCAAGTTACTTCTATGTAAGTTTGGAGAGAAAATAATGTGCTCAGATGGCATTTAGAGAAAGCAGGGAAACCACACTGCAGCCAGTGATGCAAGAGACAAAGGACCTATTGAAGCAGAGAATAGTTCTTCAACAGAATGAGCTAAGAAATCTAGGAACATTTAACAGTGTTTTTCCATTGATTTGTGGTTGTTTTTATACACAGAAGTAAACAGTGTACCCTGACTTGGATGGGAACCACAAGGACCATGAGTCCAGCCCCTGTCCCTGCACAGACCCCCCCAAACAACCCCACCCTGGGCATCCCTGGCAGCACTGTCCAAACTCTCCTGGAGCTGTGGCAGCCTCGGGGCTGTGCCCATTCCCTGGGGAGCCTGGGCAGTGCCAGCACCTCTGGGGGAAGAGCCTTTCCTGAAATCCCACCTAACCCTCCCTGCACAGCTCCAGCTGTTCCCTGGGTGCTGTCAGCGGTCACCAGAGAGATGAGATCAGTGCCTGACCCTTCAGCTCCCCTCATGAGGAAGCTGGAGACCAGGATGAGGATTTCCCCAGTCATACACTCTTAGCTGTCTTGAACGTGCTGGCTGATCTTTTTGTATCACAACTCTGCTCAAATCTCTTCCATTTTTTTTTCAGTTTAACACATCATTTTGAGACATTGGTAATAATGACTTCAACACAAAAACTATCTGCTCTGCTTCCAAGACCTGTCTTCCTGGCACTGCACTTTGCACTTGTCTCTACGTTCACGCAGGTGTATCTGCTAGTGTGGGGTCATTCAGAAATCCTAGATCTCTCTGAAGTTACCTGATTATTGATGTTTTATTTCCTTTGGTCGCAAGTTTTGGCAAGTCAACATGTACCCTCTGCAGCACAGCACAGCACAGCTAGCTACTTCTTCATCATGTTTTTTTAGGTCCTAAGTCATTTCATACAATCACAGAATGGTTTGGGTTCAAAGGGACCTTGCAGATCATCTTGTTCCACAGACAGGGACACCTTCCACTAGACCAAGTTGCTCAACCTCCTGTGTTCTTTTTAGCAGACAGATGACAGATACCACTGAGTTGTTGCTGTCTCTGCACATGAACGTCCTTTGTGTGGGTGTTGAACCCCACACACACATTCAGAGACCTTAACATTTAGACCTTAATGTTCTTGCACTGCAGCCTCAAATCTGAATGGGACTGACAGCCATTTCTGCCTAACTGTTAATGTCCAAAACGTGTTGAGCTACACGGTTTGAGAAACATGTGGCCCTCAAGTGAGTCCAGAGGAGGCCACAGAGATGCTGCCAGGGCTGGAGCCCCTCTTCTCTGGGGCCAGCCTGGGAGAGCTGGAGGTGTTCACCTGGAGAGGAGAAGGCTCCAGAGACCTCACTGAGGGCTTTCAGTGCCTCAGGGGATCTTATAAAAAAGATTGAGAGCAACTCTTTACACAGATGATAGTGAAAGGATAAGGGGAAATGGTTTTCAATTAAAAAAGAGGAAGATTTAGATTAGATTTTAGGAAGAAATCCTCCCCTTTGAGGGTGGGCAGGCCCTGGCACAGGGTGCCCAGAGCAGCTGTGGCTGCCCCTGCATCCCTGGCAGTGCCCAAGGCCAGGCTGGACAGGGCTGGGAGCAGCCTGGGACAGTGGAAGGTGTCCCTGCACATGGCAGGGGTTTGGTATGAGATGAACTTCCAACCTTCCAACCCAAACCACTCTAGGATTCTGTGATTAATTTATAGGACATAGCAATAACCAGTTATGGTGTCAAGGATTGAGTTTTGCAATTTGTTTTACTAAATCGAGTATTATTTCCCATAATTATAAAATAGTTTGGATTTGGATTTGGATGAGACCTGTAAAGGTCATCCAATCTAACTCCCCTGCCAAAGGCAGGGACATCTTCAATGAGATCAAGTGTCTGAAAGCCCTGTCGAACCTGACCCTGAATGTTGTCAGGGATGCAGCATCCACCAGCTTGCTGGCCAACCTGTGCCAGTGCTTCATCACCTTCATCAAAAATAACTTCTTTCTAATAACCAGTCTAAATCAATGCTCTTTCTGGAGGTGCTGCATACAGCTGGGAGCTCTTCCTAGAGCAGATGCATATCCTGCCTCCTGCCTTTTCCACAGCCACCCTGCTTCCCAGGTAACTTCTGGGCTCTGGGGATTTGCAGTCCTGATGCTGCCTGCTTCCATTTGCTTTCTTTCTCCTGCTGCTTGCAATTTCCTTTCCTAGGGAAAGGTTTATGCAAATGTTGGATTTGTGTGTGTGTGTGTTTGCTAGTGTCTCCCCAGTATGAGCTGGCCAACCTTTTAACTGATTTCAACCACACCTGGAAGAGAGGTAGAGCTTCTGGAAATACAAAGTCTGTCGAGCTTCAAGGCAAACAGCAGCTGCATTAGAGAAGACACGTGTTGCTAAGTGCTCTGCCGGGGAGAAAGGCAGGGAGAGCTCAGCCCTTATCAGCACTGCTGGGCTTCCTTGGCTAGATAAGGGGCAGGCAGCTGGCCAGCCAGAGCACACACATCCCTGAACCAGGCACAGCATGTGCTGCTCCAGACAGAAGGCCAACACAAGCAGGCTGGGGACATTTGGGATTTTCAGGAGATTTGGATGTATCAGGAATCAGCCTTGGAGATAGAAGGAGAGGGAGCCATGGATCTGTTGTAGAGGAGAGGTGAAGGGAATGTCTGACGCAAATCCATATGAAAACTGAGCTTAATTAACTTACTCTTCATAGAGGAAAAAAAAAAATCTCTCTGAATGCACTGAAACCTCCACAAAGCAAGTGCTGTGCTGGCAGAATAGCCTGTATATGTTTCCAGGCACAACCTGACTGGAACACCTTATCTTTCAAAAACATGATGGCAATCTCTCAGATGCTCTGCTTTGTCTGCAGAGGGGATCTTCTCCATTTCACTTTGCTGCTAATTTCATGACCAGCTTTCATGACCAAATGTTTCGAACTGTGTGAAAATGCTACCAAAAAATTAAGCTACATGTCTGCTTCAAGCTGGGAAAATCCAGGTACAAAAGAGGCAAGAGGGGGATTTCTCTGGGTCCACATTCTGTAGAAGGGCTAAATATTGTGAAGTGTCTCACCTGGCTCCTTGGAATAACAACCCTGTTGAGATGGGACCTGTGCCCAAGGCACTGAATCACAACACCTACATCACTGAGTGCAGAAACCCTTTCAGCCTAGAAGATGAGCATGACTCTGGAGAGACAACTGCTATGTTAGGGAGGTGTCACCTCAGGTGTAAAGGAAGTGGCTTGGAGATATATGATATATAGCAAAGTATCAACCAGGCAAAAGCAAAACATCAAAGGATCTCCAACAGCCTTACAGCAAATCCAGAATGGCGCTTCTCATCCCAAAAAACCTCATTAAACTCCTACCTTGTGGCTTCACCATTCATAGAATCATGGAACGTTAAGGAGTTGGAAGTGACCTTGGAGTTCACCTAGTCTTGACCCCCACTGCCATGTGCAGGGACACCTTCCACTAGACCCAAGCCCCATCCAACCTGGCTTTGAGCACTGCTAGGGTTGGGGCATTCACCACCTCCTTGGGCAACATGTCGCAATGTCTCACCACCCTCATGGCACAGAATTTCATTCTAATATCTAAAGATGCCCTCTTTCAATTTCTACCCATTCCCCCTTGCCCTGTCACTGCAATTCCTGACAGAGAGTCCCTCTCTGGCTTCCTTGTAGGCCCTTCTGGATACTGGAAGGTGCTGTGAGGTCTCCATACCCTTCTCTTTTCCAGGCTGAACAGCCTCAGGGAAGCTGTTGGGCATCACTGCAAGAGTCTTTGCAGACAGAACAGCCATGGGTTTCACAGACTGACGGGTCCCCAAACATGCACTGCCAGGCAACAGGCTCTGATTCCCTCCTGGTGACCCTGGGCCCCTGCTGAGGAATTTGGTTACCTTTCACCATCACCTCAAACAAGTGGTTAAAGCTTTGCAGAGACTATTGAAGGCAGTAGCTAAAAAACCTCCCAACATACGGGGGGAACTGCTGTGTTAAGGGTTATTGAGTTTGGGGTGCAGGCAGCAGAGGGAGGCTGTGAAGGCGCTGGGACTGCCTTGTGTCCATGTCACACCTCAGGACCCAGACCTGGAACTGCTGTGCCACTGCTGGACATGGAGCTTTGGGCAGTTTGAATCTATTCAGAACCACAAAATCGCTTGGGCTGGAGAAGCCCTCCAAGACCATTGAGTCCAGCTGTGACACCAGCCCAGGCCATCACTGACCCATGTCCCTAAGAGCCACATCCACAAGGCTTTTAAATCCCTCCAGGGATGGGGACTCCACCACTGCCTTGGGCAGCTGTGCCAGGGCTGGACAGCCCTTTCCATGGGGAAATTCCTCCTCATGTCCAACCTGAGCCTCTCCTGTCCCAGCCTGAGGCCGTTCCCTCTCCTCCTGTCCCTGTTCCCAGAGCCTCCCGGCTGTCCCCTCCTGTCAGGAGCTGTGCAGAGCCACAAGGTCCCCCCTGAGCCTCCTTTTCTCCAGGCTGAGCCCCTTCCCAGCTCCCTCAGCCTCTCCTGGGGCTCCAGCCCCTTCCCAGCTCCGTTCCTGCCCTGGACACGCTCCAGCCCCTCAGGGTCTCTCCTGTCCTGAGGGGCGCAGAGCTGTCCCCAGCACTGGAGGTGCCTCAGCAGTGCCGGCACAGAGGGGCGGTCGCCGCCCTGGTCGTGGTGCCACACTATTGCCGGTAGAAGCCAGGTGCACTGCCCACCCGTGCGGACTCCAGCTGGAGCCCAGCGGCAATTCCCGCCGGGAATCGATGCACTTTTTCTCGGCTCACATCGCGCTCGCCGCGGAAGGATACGGCGCCCACGAGCCGCACTGCGCCTGTGCTTCTGCGGCTCACCCAAACCTCCGATAAACCCCGATCAACCACCCGCGGCAGGCGCGCGGGCTGTGACTGACAGCCGATTTAGCCAATGAGAGGTGCGACCTCGACCCGCCTCCCTTCGCCTCGCGCCTGTTTCTCCCACTCCCCTTCCCTTGTCTTTTTTTTTTAATGTTGCCGGCACGCCATTGGCGATTTTGGCTGCCAATTAGACTCTTGGACCAATCGCCGTGCGGTTCATTAAAGAGAAGATAAGCGCTACCAATGGGCTGTTTCCCCGCCCAGCGGCGGGGGCGTGGCCGCCTGGGGGCGGGCCCTCAGAGGAGGTAACGCTGAGGGAAGAGGCGGCGGCCGCACAGCACTCGGGGAGACGGAGGAGGATAGGGAAGGGGAGAGGAGGAAGAAGGAGGAGAAGGAGCGGTGGCTCTCGGCGGATCCTGGTGGCTCCCGGTAGGTGCTGGTGGTTCCGGGGTCTGGGGTCTCTGGCCCATGGGCAGGGTCGCCCCGCTGGCGCTGCGCGGGCCGTGAGGAACAGTCCGGGCCTGGTCCCGGCGGGGCCGGGGGCGCCTCCCTTCGCTCTCGCTCTTTTTGTTGTGGTGGGACCCGGGCTGGGTTATCCTGCTCCCGCCGGCATTACCCCCGGGCTGCGGTGGGAGGGCCGCGCTGTGCCGCCCGTGTGTGTGTGTGGGTGAGGGGAGGGGGGAATAAAGAAGTTGTGCTGCTCCTTCTCTCCCCCGCTCCCTCCCTCCGTGCCCGGTGTGTTTTCCTTGCAGGCGTCCGCAGAATATCCCGAGCTGGAAGAGACCCGCGAGGATCATCGCGCCCAGCTCTTAGGGCTGCACAGGACACCCCCATTGTGCCTCCTGGACGTGCAGTCAGGGCTGGGTGTGCGAAACTCCGCAGAGTTTTGGAGGAGAAAGTTAGGAGCGGTGTGGGGTGAGGAGCTGTGTTTGGAGCTTGGAGTTTGTGTTTGGGATTGCGAGGCTTCACTGCATCCTTTTGTCTGTCCCCTCTCCTTATCTGCAGAGCCGCGGGTGTAAAATACACATAAGCCTGCGTGAGACAGGACTTGAGATTGCTGGTTTTATTCACGCCTTTAATGCTGCAGCAACCTGTGTGTTGTCAGGGCAGGGGTAGGTGGGATACTGGGCAGAAAT
Organism: Prinia subflava; assembly: GCF_021018805.1. Classification (NCBI taxonomy): domain Eukaryota; kingdom Metazoa; phylum Chordata; class Aves; order Passeriformes; family Cisticolidae; genus Prinia; species Prinia subflava. Next base: position 101,982,498 of record NC_086283.1, on the reverse strand, counting down.
TCCTCCCTGCGAGGGCAGTGAAGCACTGACACAGGATGTCCAGAGGAGCGGTGGCAGCCCCATGCCTGGGTGTTGTTTGTAAACAAACGCAACCTGGTAAGCCTCTCATCCTTCTCGATAAGTGCAGGGGGGAAGCTGTGTCGTGATAAGGGCGAGTGGTTGGTGTTGCCGCTGCAGAGTTGTGGAGTTCCTGCTTGTAGGGTTTTTTTTTCTCTTTTTGTGGAGAGTGGAGAGGAAGAGAAGTGCAATACAGCGTGGTCTTTTAGTCTTCACTCTGGGGAAATAAAAGAACGGAAAAAAGCGTGTGAATGAGTGAAGAGCTCTTGTGATGATTGTGGAGAGCTGTTGAACAGCTGGGATTCAGGCTACAGGCTGGTCTTATGCCTCTTGGGTTGTCCGTCACAGTTTCTGACTGAGAAAAACCCAACACGTGTCTTGGGCTCTTTTGAAATGCTTGCGAGCAGGATGGCATTAGGAAAAAGTTTATTTGGTTTACCCAAACAAGTGTCTCCAAAAAACTGCAGCCTGTGTATGTTGTGCGTGGAGCTCATGCCATCACAGTCCACAGGTATAAATGAATTAGAGTGCATCGGTAGTGAGAGGTTTATAATAACAGCTTGTTAGGAGGCTGCAGGTAACAGCAGGTTTGTCTTTTTCAAGAGTTCTGTCTTAGCCTGGAGAGCTGTACTTTCAAACTGATTCATGGCATTATGCCTGTGGGGGCTGGACTCTGTAGTGAGGGGCTGATTAGTTGTTGCTCTGTTCTCCACCTTGGAAAAGAAGCACCCTCTGGTTGGGGTGAGAGGCCAGCAGAACAAAGTTGCTTGTTTAGATTTTCTCGTGCTTTGTGGAGGTGCTGGTCCTTGAGTGGGTTGTTTGTGTGCTCGTTCTGAGTCACAGCTTTCAAACTTCTAACGTTTACAAGCCCCGGTGAATTTGAGGGGGATGAGAGTGTGAGTAAAAGAGGTGTTTGTGAAGTCCCTTCCCCCCTTTGCTTAGCACTATCATGATGAAAGATAACATTAGTTACAAATGCCTTTGAGAAGTGGAAGGGGAGGGTCTTGCTTAAGGTGGTTTCCACTTAAAGATGAGTCTGAGCATATGTTGAACTGCATATTGGGGTGTTGGAAAGAGTAACCTGGTAGCTGATTGTTGTTCTGCAGTTGTGTGAGTCAGATACACTGACAGTCCCCAAAAGTGTGTTTGAAGATCCAGTTTTCTTTATTGAAGAGGCTGGATGTGCATGGTAGAACCCTGGAGAAGAATTCATCAGCTTTCCTGATGTTCTGTTTAACAGTAAAAGAAACAGGACAATTGGGAAAAGGAGGTTAAAGAATTGGTCTCTGAGCTGTTCTCTTGTTTCCTTCCACCCAGCAGCTAGATTCACCAAGAAAATCAAATGCGCTGGAATTGCACAGCCAATCTCCAAATGAGAGGCTCTCCCCGGGTCCTCCTCCACTTCGTGTTCCGCTTGATCTTTCAGAAGTCTTGAGCACCAGTTGATACAATTGAGTTTATTTGAGCTCAATAAACCCTCCCTGCTACTGAGGGCAACTTTAAAAAACAAACTTTGTTTCCATCTTTCTAATCCCTTTCCCACAAAAATACTGGGAGAACAGGCTTTGTAGTATGTTCTGGGTAACAATGAATCTGAGCTCTGCTTGAAACTGAAGCAAATTCCTAAGTTTTGTTTGTATAAAGAACAGTACGCAAAGTTTTAATTATTATAAAAAGTATTCCAGAGTTTTCAAGTGTATTCAATGCTGCCTTAATAGTTGTGCATGTAAATGCCCTGTAATTGAAAGCATCCATTTATGGGCCTGACTTGCTAAGTGAGCTGTAAATTCTGCTTTTCAGATTGGATTTAATGACTTTTATCATAAAGCCATAAACTGGTTGTGAACTGTGCCGAGAGGCAAACAATACCTAAGCTTACTTTGCCAAAATATTTCTAATTGTTGATTTGTTAAACTGAATTGCTGCAGGTCATGCGATGGGATTAGGTTTTTGTAATAGAATGGAGAGCACAGGCAGCCCTGTGCTCAATATTCTCTGGGCTAGAAGAAATTGGCTACTGCAGAAAACCTTCCTAAACATTCCTCTCTGCTTCCAGTGACAGCAACTCCACTGCAAACAGTAACCTTCATTCCAGATGACTTCTTGCTCTGGTTATGTGTCTGACAGCCACAGTGTGAAGTAGGACCAAGCAGAGACACAAGAGAGGAGCTCCTGAGTCTCCCATTAGTTTAGTCTGGGACTTGAGCTTGATTTAAAACCCTGGAGCAGTAACAGGTTAACATCAGATTCATAACATGATTGAGCCCTGCTTTTCAAGCGGGCTGGCTTGTCTGAGGAACACTGGGCCTTTACTGAAAGTGAACTCACATTAACTAATTGTTAAATGCAATTGTTTGGGCTTTAACACAGTGGAGGAGCTGCTAAGCTATAAACTGAAACAGGTACCTAGGTAACTGATAGCAGCTCTGTGAATATTCCTGTCAAATTTAGCCCAGGAGTATTTATTTTCTAAAATAATGAAGCTGACACTTGCCTGTTGCACATGGAAAATTTTAGTCAAAATTAATGAGGTGAGAAGGGCTTAAACTGCTGTAGTTTGGAGTGCTTAGTCACTGCTTTTCTGGGGCTGTTAATGTCTTTTGAATTTTAAGAAGCAATACTCTGATGTAGTTCATAATACTAAATAAATAAGTGGAAGAATTTTGCATCTTTGTAGAGACAGGTGGATTGGCCAACTGCAGTTGTGGTAGTTTTCCTCTTCTGCAATTTTAAGGGAGTTGCTGAAATACATTGGGCCCTCCAGTAGTTTAATCCAAGATCAGTAAAATCAGCAACTCTTCTATTGCATGTCTCAATTGTTGCAGGCAATTTTAGTGCATGTATTGGATGGAGTGCTAATTTTTTAATTGCAATACACATTTTCAATACTGCAATGGCTACAATTTGAGGTAGCCCTTAGTAATTGAAGAAAAATCCAGTTTCTCAAGCTTTTTTAAGATTGTGATCATGCTTGTGTAGTTATATGTATGAGAAATTTAAATTTTCTCATTTGATTCATAAACAGACTTCATGGAGTTAGCAACATATACAGTCATAGTTGGTGAGTAACTATGTTTTCAATGAGTACAATTATGTAGAGTTTCAGGATGCATTGCAGTATTAGATTGCATTGCAATGGTAAACTTAAAAATGTGTAAATTGAGTCTCTGTATAGGCATGTTTCAATTTCTCACTAAAGCTGTCCCAGAGGAGGAAATCCCTTTGCTCCTCTTGCCCTCCAAGGTCACGAGCATCACGCGTTGACCTTCATCAGCCTGTGTCAGAACAGAACCAGGACCTTGGGCTTGCTTGGAGCTCTGGTCCCTGGGCTGAGCTGGCCTGAGCCCCTTGGGATGGGAGCTCTCCAGAAACACCCCTGCCCCTGGGCTGATGGGCTGAAAACCCAGACTGGAGTCTGAGGGCATTACTCAGTGGGGCTGAACTCCCCTCCCAAAGGAAAAACCAAAACAAACCCTAATCCCAGTGAGGAAATGCTGCCCTACTGTGGCCCGAGTGTGAGCAGGTAAGAATGAACCGTATTGCTTTTGGTTTTTTGGTGATGGTTCTTCAGAAAGGTGTCACAAAACCACGTGTCTTGTTTGTAGGAGATGAGAGTTAGCCCTTCTGGAAACTTGAAAGGCAGTTTTGGGGTGAGTGGTGGGTGCAATAGACATCCCTTGTCCTTTCTACTGACTATCCAGTTTATTTAAGCTAGAGTGTATTCTATCTGAAGCAGAGAAGACCGACTTTAGTTTGAAGTTCATACTGAATTCAGGTGCACATTGTGGTCAAATTGATAAAGAATCCAGATTCCAGGATTAATGAAAAAAACATTGCCTTTAAAAAAATCTCAAAAATGGGACTAAAAGAGGGAGGAAATGAGCTTGTAGACTTTCTCTCAAATACCACAAATTATTTTCCTCGATCTTCTTTCCTCAGGAGCTTAACTTCTGTCCTCTTTATTCCAGAAGAGCTCTTGCAAATGAAATTCTTCTAAGCCAGAATACTTCTAGTAAAACCAGCAGAGATCAGATTTCTTTATTTCAAGTTTAAGATGAATAAGCAGACTGATATGAAATATGTTGCATAAGGCTTTAGAATAAATTAGCCAGAAATCACTTGATATTTTTGGTAGCACCAGTGTGTTTATAGTATGTTCCAGACACTCAGGAAAGGAAAATTTCCCTTGAAGATTTTAGTCTGCTAGCATGCTGCCCTTAAGGTTTTCTTCATCTTTTATGCTTAGTTATTGCTAGGATCATGGGCTTAATATTTAATACTTGTTCCAGAGAACCACAGTAGAATGGAATAATAGCAGACATGACTCAAACTTTGACTTTAGAAGTTGCCAACTATGACACTGTTTGACCAACTATAGAAACATGTGTGCATCAGGGAGCAGAGATATGCTGTGGGGGCAGAGATGAAACAAATACCACCAAAGTTAGGCAATTTGTAGCTTTTCCAGACTTAAACTGTTGGGAGTAACAGCACATGCTCACTGTGTTCCAGCAATCTAAAGAAACTTTTGTACCCTTCTGGTTAACAGTGAGTACTCCCTGAGTATCCATAGCTGCAGTTTGAAGGCACAGTCCAGAGATGGACTTGGGATGGAAAGGGATGAAATGGAAGTTTTCTGCTACAGAACACACTGCTGACTTGGTACTGCTTGTTCAGCAACAGTTGAGCTTGGAAGGAGATCTTGAAAATCTCCCTGCAGTTACTCAGAGTCCCTGAATCTTGGTGTGTTGTGGTGGATATTGGAAGTAGTACAGAGGAAGGAAAAAAATAACAGATTTGGGCCATGCCATTTGGCCTCAGCAGAAGAGAGCAAAGGGGTCATGGTGCAAAGAGTAAGTGATGGTGAAGCACATCTGAGCTCCTTTTAAAAGCAAAGGCTGTGAGTACTCAGTTTTTTGAGGAGGTTGACTGTAAACTACAAGGGAATCACAAAAAAACACTTCAAGTAAGAGGCGGTGTTACATATTCAGCATGTATTTAATCTGAGGCCGTTTTAGCAGCGTGGAAATGTTTCTTGCAGCATTGGTAAAGACTGTTCTGTCTGTATTTGGGGGAAGAACATGTTTTATGTTTTTTTAGTGGATGAAGATTGTGTACCAGGCAAAAATCTAGAGGAATGTTTTCAGCAAGAGGCAAGTGTCAGCTGTGGCAGTATATGCAGTTATTGTTCTTTAGGAGATCAAAGCTTCTTCTATTACTGTATCCATTTGAAGGTAAAAGTTATAATTGATGAACAGAAATGGGATTTGCTGGTCAAAAAATGAGCTTTAACAGTGACTCCTTAACCCATTGGCATAAACAAGGTGTTTCTGATGCCATCTGGGTGGGTACAGGTAGAATCCAAGGCAGGTCTAGGGCTCCTGTTTTTAATTGAGCTCCTGACACATGTTCTGCACTAGACATGTGCACCCTGCCTCCTATCTCCAGTTCCTCATGAGGTGTAAATTTCTGTCTTTGTACTTTTTATTTAAATTATAATGTTGTGAGCTTTAAGATAATATGACCAAAGGGATAAGTGGAAAAATAACCTTAGGCAGATACATTTTTTTCTGCTGTCCTTAGATTAGTCCTTATGCAGTGCCTTCAAGTATTATAATTTTATTGAAGAAGTAAAGCTTTCAGGCTTGGGGTCTGTCCTGGGCAACATCCCAAACTGTGTGAGCTGTGTTCAGATAGTTTCTTTGTGACTAGAGGCTGAGAGCCCTCTCATTTGAGGGAGGAATGTGATTGGAGTGTGTGGAGTTGTGAAGCTTACAGACCAGGTAAGTACAAATAGCTCTTCAGCAAAGTTTGCAGTGGTAGAACAAGAGTGACTTTCTGAAACCAGGAAGGGAATAAATTAAATTACTGAGAGTAGTTCTTTTAACAGTGGACAGTTAAATACTAGTGCAGTCTGCCACAAGAGGTTGTGAAGTCATTTTCAAAACGTGGTTAGATGAATTTGTGGACAGCAAGTCCATAAATTGCTTCTGACAGAAGCAAGTAGCAATGTAGCTTTTAATTTTCTGTTGTAGCAGTTTTAATTGTTGAAGGATTATGAGGAGAGTGGACTGTAGAAAACAGCCAGGTTCACATGCTTAAGTCCTTGAGTAGCATGTGCTTTTGCCACCTTAGGAGCCATTGCTGCTTTTTCATTGCAAAATCTCCATTTATACAAATTGCTCATAATTCAGCCCACTCCTGCCTTTCAGTTTGCTCTGTCTTCTCCAGGCTTGGAGCAGAGTCCCTTTTCTCACAAATGAAGCTGACTGAAATACTCTCATGTGAGTACTCATCACAATCAGCTGAGGTAGCAAGCTGAATGAAGTCCTGTCCTACTTGTGTCACATACTCTCTGCTCACCCTTGGAGAGATGCAGGGCCACTCCTGGAATAACTTCCTGAAATTCTTATTGATAACTCCTGGCAAATCCCTGACATGGCAGAACAATAGCTTGAAGGAAGAAGTTGGTTGAAGCCTCCCTGACTCCTAGCCTGCAGCTGTGATGTGTGTTGTGATTTTCTTAAATAGCTGCTAAGCTGCAAAAATGATTGCTAGAAGGGGCTCTTTAAATGTGTGACTTGATGGTTTGGGATTTTTTATAGCTAATTTTTATGGAAGTAACAGATCAATTTGTGCTTTCTGACATCTGCAGAAGCTGGATAAGCACACATCTGTAAGGCAACTGTATAAAATTAAGTGTACTATCTGGAAATTTCTGATTAGTTAGGTCAGAGCCTACAGTCATTTGGAAATGTGAGAAGAGATTTTTTTTTTAAATTTATTTTCCTCTGAGTATGTCAAAATAATAAGTGAGTTCAAATATAGAGAAAAATTGAAATGTATGGAATTTCTAAACTCCTTTGTGCTACAAGACTTAAGTTAGTCAGTGTGCATTTGAAGCAGAAAAGTAAATCTTTGTTACAAAAAACAACCCCAAACCACCAGAGAATACAGAAAATTATATATCATTCTTAGGGGAGAGAATACTGCAAAATTGAGCACCTCATCATAGGGAGTATTAAAAAGCTGAAGAATTGGATAAAAGCATTGAGAATGTTTGGAGGGCCTGGAAGAATAGGTTCTGAAAGAGGCTATTTACCACCCTGGTGGTAAATGAGACCTTTCTGAAGTCTGTGTTTTATAAGGCTGACAGTCAAAGGAGTATGCTGTGGCACTGAAAGGTGTCAAATTTGAAGCTGAAGAACAGAAAATACTCAGATAAGGATAAGAATTCCTGTGTGGATCAGCAATGATAGTGGTACTTGATTGCCTACATCTGTCAGCACTGAATTTAATGTTCAGGTACTATACCATCAATTGCTGCTCTTTAAAACAGGATCTTAAAAGCCAAAGAGGTTGTCTGCTTTAGTTCAGTCTTTCTGAACTTCTTGGGTGTGCTTCTGAAGCACCCAGTGCTGGTCTTGCACAAAGGCTAAAGTATTTTTATAAAGCTTCCAGTGACTGCTGCTCCCTGTTTTAGAAACAGAGTGTGTTCTTCAACCAGTGGAGGCCATGTAAGCCTGCATGTTTAATCTCTGGAGCTGCTTGGTGTACTCTCTAGGGGTCTAATGTGTCTCACTGCAAGGCCCTCAAATGGTTCAGAACATGTCAGGCTGCTTAATTTGGGTTTGTCACCAAAATAAACAATTTAAATTAAAGCACATTTCCAGCTATGCAGTCAACACTAGCGCTGCAGTTGAGGTCTGGGGCTGGAGTTCTCTTTCCACACTCTTCAATTCATCTGACATCACTTGCAGTACATCAGTACCATGTGTGAGAAACTTGTTAGCTTGAACTAACTTGACAAAAAACCCAGAAAATCGATGGGTTTTTATTCTTACCTGGCTGAATTTTTGTGAAGAGCATTAGCACTGGTGCTGAAATTGTGGTGCCACAGGAAAGAAAGGAAGGAGGACTGGGCTTCCTATGGCAAGAAGCAGTTGTGTTGGCTTGGCTACTTAGGATACTGTACCCTGAGTGTCCAACTCAATGTTTCAATAAGAAATTTGTCTATTCAGTTTATTTTTCTTGTTTTATGTAGCCAGGCCTCCAATACAATGCTCAGCAAAACCTGCAGTTGGAGTTATTGGGGACAATTCAGCAATTTAATGTTAATGGAAGAAGAAAATTTCTTTATAGTCTTGTGTGAAAATGAATGGTTTAACTTTTTACTAGGGCCCCTACTGACACAAAATGTACAGCAGTTTAAAACAGAGAGGGTTGATCTGGATTGAGTATAAGGAAGAAATTGTTGCCTATGAAAGTGGTTGGGTCCTGGCACAGGCTGCTCAGAGAAGTTGTGGCTGCTCCATCTCTGAAAGTGTTGCAGGCTGGGTTGGATGGAGCTCTGAGCAGCCTGGGATAGTGGAAGCTGTCCCTGCCCATGGCAGAGGGTGCAACAAGATGATTTTTAACAGTCCCTTCCCAACTCACTCAGTGATTCTGTGATTTAGGATGGAGTTTTTATAATGACTTGCATAAAATTATCTGTGTTGATCTTGGTCCCTGTTAATTAGAACCTCTGTCTCCTTGACCCCGGAAAACCACATTGCTAGCTTCAGTCATATTTTTGGGTGCTCTGAGAAGCTGGTTTGTGGAGGCGTAATTTATTTGAAACTGAAATGTCATGCCTACTGAATGTTGTTCTGTTTTGTGGAAGTTGCAAAATTATGACTTAAATTACCTGCAGAATATAATCTAGTGTTTGTTGACTTGGCACTCACTGAAACTGCAAAAATGTGACAAGGCATAAATTAGCCGTGAATGCTGTAGCCTGAAGTGCCTCGAATCATGCTGTTGTGCCAGTGGGAGACTTGAGTAAGATGAAGTTGGTGTATTTTGGATAGATGTGGGGAGTGTGCCTGTACAGTTTGGAGAGGCACGTAAGCTGCATTCAGTGCTCAAATCAAGTAGCCTGAAGGCAGTGTTAGCTTTTAGCTAAAACAAGATATTTTCAGCTGACTGAACTAACTTACACAGCTTGGGAATATGGGAACATTCTGGAGTTCAGATACCCCTTTGTTGTCTGGAAATAGGATCTTTTTTGACTGCAAAGCTATACTTCCATCCATAGGACCATTCATGTCCTTGAGCAATTTCAACAGCTGTCTGCCTGTTGATTTCAGGTATTTTATTTTAATGCCTAAAACTAGCCTAATGGAAGCTGCAAAAGCAAGATGCTTTTCTAAGTGGCTCTCATTTCTCTTTTGAATGATTTGAAGTGCATATTGCAGTGAGTGCTAAACATAGCTCCAGTTTCAGCATTCCTTTTAGTATTTCATTTTATATTAATATCCTGATCAGGTAGTTATACTGAATGAAAGGCTATCAGAATTGAAAACAGACAGTTCTACTAGCCTGATGCCTGCAAACTAAGATTTTCCTTCAGTGAGTTTTGAAAGACTTGATTTTAAGGGCTGCCAGTTGAGAAGATTCATTATCAATGAATCTTCAATGTAGGCCATTGAATTTCAGAGGGGAATAGGCTTATTACTAGATTTAGGGGGAATTTGAAATTGGTGTCCCCCCATGGAAAAAAATTGGTAGTTATTTAAAACATGACAAAATGAGAAAAGGTGTGCAAAACGGTTGACTGTTGGAAGGTTTCTGTCAAGCCATAATGACTAAATCACCTTCCAAACACAATGCACCTGCTAAATTAATTTAGAGATGGGCAGAACATGCATATATGTGTATGCAATTTGTCAGTCATTTATGGAAAATATTAATGAATTTCTAAAACTGGCTAGCCTAGGTACAAAGCCAGACTCAAGTTACCTTCTGTATTTGCTGAAGTTTGCTTTAGTCAGGAAAGACTTGAGAAAAGATTAATTTTCTATTCCAGCTGTAATCTTGGTCTGTGTTAGCTGTTGAAGCTTCTGCAGCAAACTTGATCTTTATTGCTGAAGTACCTAACCATAATATGAACTACTTCTGAGCTATTTATCTGGGTTTTTTTGGGACACAGTGTCCTGTGGCATTTGGCAGTGAAACGTGTTTCTTGTGAAGCCTCAGTGCTAACATGTCTCTGGTTTTGGTTTGTGTTTTCAGGGATCAGACGGGGATCTCCAGTTCATTGCCTGCTGAGTGTCCTGACTGGTGAAAGTCATGTCCATATTGCCATTCACTCCACCTGTTGTGAAGAGACTTCTGGGGTGGAAAAAATCTGCTGGTGGCACTGCAGGGGCTGGCGGTGGTGAGCAGAATGGTCAGGAGGAAAAGTGGTGTGAGAAAGCAGTGAAAAGCTTGGTCAAGAAGCTAAAGAAGACAGGACAGCTGGATGAGCTCGAGAAGGCAATTACCACTCAGAATTGCAATACAAAATGTGTGACAATACCAAGGTAAGTGCTGATGTATTTGAAATTGTTACAGCCGCTTAGGAAATGACTCAATGGATGCTCAGACTTTCTGTGAACAAATGACTAAAAAACCAATTGCATGCTTTTGGTTCTTTGAAGTTATTTTAAACCTATGTTGGATTAATACAGTGCTTGCTTACTGAATCACTTGCTTTGTGAAGTCACAATTTCATTACATTTCAGTTCTCATTGATAGGGTCTTGTGTAGGTTTTTGTGTATTCTGATGATGTTTAACACTGCTCTTAGTTTGTAGCACTGCCTTATGCTTTTATTTAATAATTACCCTGTCTACACCTGGGGAGGGAGGCATGCTTGAGCAAACACTTCCATTTTAAAAATACCAAAAGACTAGTTTTTCCTTGGTCAACACTTCAGTAATCTAATTATTTTCAGTTATATCTCTTAGTTTAAATTGTACAAGCTGCCTCCATTCTCCCTTTTGAAGGGAAATTTTATCTGTGGAGGCAGGTTGTGTGAAGACCAGCTTATTTACTGTAATTATTGTTATTGTTTAATGCAAACAATTTCTGTTTAATAACTTGGGGTATTTCTAGAATTGCTCTTCTGCCCCTGATATGTGTAAACATTTAGATGAACAACTTGCATTCTACCCCTTTGACTTTCCCAGCTTAATTCATAGCAACTGCTGTGCGAGAGCAAGGGTTATGTTTGTAAGTATATTGCCGTCTGCTCTTGATTCATGTTGCACTGAAATCCCACCGGGGTGCCCAGGCAAGCTCACTGTGTGTGACAGAAGTATCAAATCACTTCACAGGTGTGTTTTCCCCTCAAAAAGTTAGAGGCTCTCACTTTTCTGGGCACTTAAATCACTTGACACTGAAATTATTTATAGTGGAGAGAGCTACATCTGGTTTATGAACTTCATTTCTGTATTAGCACATTTATCCTAGCTACTTTTAAACTTTGTATTATTCATATTGCAAACTAGATTTGACTGGTGTCACTAATGATTCCATATATCAAATGTGTTGTAGCTGTTATCTGATAATGGTTTCAGCATTCTGTTTTCAATTTGACACAGCTGTCTGGAAAAGTCACGAGTATGCCCTGAATGAATGACTATTTTAAATCTCTTTTTTTTTTTATCTTTTCTGTTCACCTTCTGTTTCTAATGCTGCCCTCTGCTTGTGTTGTCTTCCCCAGAATGTACCCCAAAATTTCTGACTTTTCCTTCTGCTTTCTTCCCTTTGCCAGATGGAACCAATTGATTAAAAAACATTAGCTCCGTCTTGGCTTAGTGTGTTATCAGCAGACTAAGACTGGAACCTGTTAGGTTATATGTTTCTTGAGATGACTCCATGTATTTAGCAAGTCTGTACTGAAACTAAGATGAAGTGCTTAATTGGAAGATGTTTCATATGACAGAATTAAACACACTTGACATAAAATGTGTATCTAGGTTCTAGAGCTCTTGGATTTTATAGAGCTCTCCTACAGGGATACAGTAGCAGTAGATATTGCTGCTTCTGAAAAATATATGTCTACAATGAATTTTGTTAGAAGATACAAACAGTATTCTAATAGAACATTATTTTTGAATATACTCTAGTCTACTACGAGTAGACTAGAGTATGCTTGCATGACCTTTTGTGCTAAAGTAGACATAGTAGATAATTCTTTAAAATGGAATACAAATATTCTGTGACCAGCACTTCTTGCTGTTCTCTGTCCTCCACTCCAAAAGAACTGGACCTGGATTTTACTCCTCTTGAGTACCTTAGGAGTAAGCCAGGAAGAGTTATCCAGGTAGTGTTGGCTATTATACAGGGTTTAATTTTAAACTAAAAGATGGTTTTGGCATTAAGGGGCAGGGTGATATCAGAGTTGCCAGCAGTGCCATACAGAATTTTTGAATTTCATAGCTGGGTTTTGTGTTGTTGATATTACTTCACTTTGACAGCAATAGTCTAGGTTCCCAAGAAATAACAAATGTCAACTCAGTACTGTAATGACTTCTTGGAGATTCTGTTATTGGATTTAGTAAGTTAATGAAACCACTGCTTGAGACCTACTTTAATGAATGTCTTAAAGATCTGCAGATCAGCAGGGATAAATAATAAAATGCTGAATTTGAAACTTTTTTCCTTACTAGTCAGCAGGAAGTTTGTGGTGCCAAGCTGCTGAGATGCAGTTCTAATGTGACAGCTGGGCTAGCTTTCCAAATTTTGGTCTGCCTGGGGAGGCTTTTTGTGTGTGTTGGATTTTTTAGCTAGCGTTAGTTTTCCTTACTACTGCTTTTTAATTGGGTGTAGATATTGACAACTGTCGTGGGATGCTTCTGTTTGTCACTGTTACATCAAAGAAAGTTTCAGTTGCAATTTCACAAGTTTCTTGTCCGCTGGGAAATTTCCAGAGGGTTTGATACAGTGTTTAACTCCAGTATACCTTTTCATCATTGAAACCTAAAGCATCTAAACTCCCACAGACTTTTCACAAGACTGAGACGCAGCTTGAACAAAAGTTGTATTAAATCACCTACTCAGAAATCAGCATTTCTTACTGTGTGTCATTGATAATCGTGCTGAATCAGGTTTATTCCGCTCCTGTGCTGTTTGTCAAGGTGACTGCACACTAAGGGAGGCTGATCCTGTGTGTACTACACAAAAGCAGCTCATGTGGTAATTAACACAACTTATTACGAGACTAATGGAGGTTCTGAGAAAGCAGAAGCAAACAGATGGAGTGGGTGTTGGCATTGCACAGCAGGACTGCTTAGCTCTTCATAAGTGGGTCAGTAATCTAGAGCAGAGGCTAAATAAGTACAGAAGTCCTTTTGACACTAGCCCTTTAAGTAATTTGTAGTTATCTTGCTGAATCCTCCCAGCAAGCCAGTGGGTTTCTAATCACATAATCCCTGTGTATTCTGAAACTAAATGTTGGCGCGTGAGTTCACTTTTCTAAAATACATAATAAATTTGGTGGCATTTGAGAATTTGTCTTCATGCTCTCTCATGCAGTTTTGACATGGGCAGAAGATGCAGTCACTGCAGAAACGGTGTGAGCATTCTTCTGCTAATGGAGCAGTTTCTTCCTTCCTAGCCTGGATTATTCTTTTGAGTCTCAGAATCCTAAAATATTTTGGGTTGAAAGGAACCTCAAAGATCATCTATCTCCAGCTCCCCTGCAGTGGCCATGTACAGAGGCATCTTCCACTAGACCTGATTCCTCAAAATGTCCATAACTGCTTTGTAATTAGTGATGACTGAAATCCAAGCATTTAACAAACTAAACTATGCCATGTAGTGAATAATAAGCTGTCATATTGATAGTCTTATCTTTGTTATTTAAAAAGCTTTTCCAGTGGTAACAGCACAGAGAATTGGAATCCAAAGTGTGGAAACACTAGTTTCAGTATCCCAGTATTTTGTTGTGATCAGCTGAGTAGTTTTTCTGTTTTAAAATATACTTCATGCCTTATTTTTACTTCTTTTACATGAGACCAAAAAAACCCCAGTGGCTTTTGCAAAGTGCCTTAAAATGTGCAACTAATAAAAAGAATTTGGGTGGGTCAGATTTGGAATAATATTGACCTGGACTGTTGTAGTTCCTATATTTTCTAAATTGGAAATAAATTAAAAAAACAAAAGCTAAGGGAAGATTGAATTTGGACAAATTTGTTCTGACGTTAATAGCAGTAGTTATATTACAGTTATTATATGAGGTTATTTTTGATACTGTATGTGGAACTGCATAGTTATAGTTAACACTTTAATCTCAGCTGTAGTTGGAGGCCTTAGTTCCTGCAGAGGAGGTAAATTTTACTTCTGCTTTATATTAAATTACATCACAAAAGCAGAGAAGTGTTGATTTAATGTTGATGGACAGCAGTCTGACAGATTTTTGGCTGAACTAAGGTTTAAAACCCAGCTTTCTGAAGTAGCAGCTCAGAGACTTTCTGCAGGTGTGCTGGAACCCTGCAGGTGCCTCAGAGTCTCAGGTGGAACGCAGCAGTTGCTTCCAGAGCAGAGCAAGGACTAAGAGTCCTCTCAAGCTCTTGGTTTTCAGCCTGCTTTGCCATTAGAGTTTTAGTACTATCTGGTCTACTATATGCTCTCTATCCCTCTTGTTTAACAGGAAGAGAGTTTCTCTGTGCCTTGGTTTCTAGAAGCTTATTTTTGCTTGTTTTTCTGCAGCTTCACAATTTTGACTTAGAGAGTATGAATGTAGATAATCTATGGAATTTACAGTCTATAGTCAGATTTCTCAAGCACCTGGCTTCTATTTCCAATATGAGTTGAATTCTGAATTTTTGTACCCTTCAGGGTCAAAGGAAAAACCCTACAATGGGTTCCATGGTTTTGGGAATGTGGAAGATTGTAAGGGAGTGTTGGGGATGTGAAGCAGACAGTTTCAGACAAGTGAAGTGGTTGGTTGGAATTAGTGATCAACTTAGTTAACGTTGGTGCATCTTTGAGTTTTTTAGGATGAAGTGGTAATATTTAAATTATTTTAAAGCCATACTGGTATGGCTTTCACTTCATCTAATAGTGAAGGCTGGTAATTTTTTTAACTGCTCCCATGGAGTTGGTCACACCCTGATTCTTCTGGGGAAATAAGGTGTTGTTATTTAAGCGTTGGATTCAGAATACCTTTCTGATACTCTTTCCTAAGGAATGTAAAAACACAGTAGCATACCTTAATTGCATCTGAAGGCTGTTTTTAGGTTTGGTTTTTGTTTGACTAGGGGTCTTTTTGTGAAGTAAATACCCATTTGACTTCTGAGCCTGAAAGACTGTTCTTGATGATCAACTGAATAATGCTATTGATAAAACATCTTCTCATAGGCTTCCTTAAAGTGTCCAGGAAATAAATCCAGTATGTCTTAATTTTGCTGTATTTCTGATGTATTCTGCAATGCCTTAGTACTTAAAACTGCAGAATCTGATGAAAATTTATCAAACACATGAAAACAAGGCCGTTTGCCGTGATCAAAACCCTTAAAAGAAATTGTTTTTCTCTATTATATTAATGTTATTCCTTTGGTTGCTTGCCCTGCAGCCATTTCCTCATTCCCTGCTGTGAGTTAACACTGTGAATAAGACAAGGTGCTTAGGCATGGCTTATGGCACATGTTAAAATTGTTTTCTGGAGGTTAGCTGTCTTTTTATTAGTTACTCTGAGCCTCTGAAGATGGAACTTATAGGTGCTAATCATGAGAGTTAACAGCAGGAATACACTGGGCAAAGAAATAATCTGTTCAAAGATGGAGAAACTGGCTTGGAACTGCTGTTTGAAAACAAACCAGTCTTTTAAAATTATGATTTTTTTAATGCCTTTTTTTTCACATAACTGAGTAAAGTAAAGGTGTAAAGAGCACAGTTTTTATTGAAAGAAGCCAAACCCTCTTCTACCAGTTAGCATATTTTCTTGAATTTCTTGGGGATATTTGTCAGGAAAGTGATCACATAGCTGCATGCAGTAACCTAGTTTTAGGAATGCTTTTGATCAGTAATAGAGCAGAGTTGTCAAGCTGATATGGCTTCTAGAAGAGATTGTTTTCAGGCTTTAATACTTTTCCCCAAAATAGGTTACTTCAGAGGAGAGCAGTGCAGGTACTCCTTTGTTCCTTCTCACGTTAAAGTCACAGGACATGTGTGATTTCAGCAATTAAACCGGGGAGCAGGGAGAGTTCCTCTGGGAGCTGTTCTAGGAGAGTTCCCAACATCTGCTAAGCTATGAGCAAGTTAGTGAAGAGGACAGCAGCAGGCACTCGGGTTGGCATAGTAAATCCTGAAATAACATTGCAGTCCAGACAGAGGTGAAGCCTCTTTTCCCAGAAACAAAACTTGGCTCTGTCTGATGGTTTGTAGCAGAGATGGGATAATTCACTGTTCAAGATGAGGATAGACACTTGTTCTTAATCACAGTTTAATGTATAAAAAATGCCCTCAAACCATGTAGTGTTTCTCAGTCTGGATGTGTTCAGTTAGATGCAAATTAATTCTCTAAATGCGTGAAAACTATAGTTGAACGTGTTAAGTTTTTAAAAATATGTACAGATACTTAAGACAATGCTTCATAGTTCACTAAAGTACAATTTTTATCGCTGAGATTACAGGAATAAGATACTGTTAAATCATTTGTTGATAAACTGACTCTTTTTTCTCATGACAGGATTATTTATCAGAAGCAGACCATCCTCTGCCTTTCTCTTGTTGGAATTTCAATTAAAAAAACCTCTTTAGAACAAAGCCAAAGAAATCTTTTCTGAAAGTATGGCAAGAAACAGCTGAGATTTTGGGGACTATTGGCTAAGATTAACTTCATAATCTTTTGCTCTTCCTTGTGATATCTGGTGCTGTGAATAATTCAGATGTGTTCATTGGAAAGGTGCAGCAGGAGGATCAAACTGCCCTTTACTCTGCAGTTGCATTATTATGGTGGAACTTAAATATTGTTCTCTGTGAAAGAATAAAGGATGTGGTTATAGACAAAAGGATGCTGCCCTAATTATGTAAAATGACAAATGTCAGGCTGCAAAACACCTTTAGATGCTGCATAGACATACAGTGGGAAATTAAAATTCACACGAGGTTTGACTTCAAGTCTCCCTGAAACTTAATGTCAAAACCTGAGTTTAGCAATTAATACTGCAATGATACTAATGTTGTCATGTAAAATACTGTTATTCCTTATTTTATTAACCCTTTCAATATAATTTCCACGTTATAGTCTAAAAGCAATTTTTGTTAATGTTCTCCTATTTGATTCATGATGTTGTTATATTTCACGTGTGGAGTAGGACACAGGATTAATATTAGCACAAGGTAATGCTTTTTTTTTCTTCTAATACCTTAGTTTTCCTCTGCTGCCACTTTCTAGTGGAACAGTCTCTCTCCAGGGATACCTTAGAGCCCCTTCAGGTACCTTAAATGGGCTACAGGGGAGGCACTGGGGACAAGGCCTGCAGGGACAGCACCCAGGGAATGGCTGCCAGGGAATGCCAGAGGGCAGCGCCAGCTGGGAGATTGGGCAGCAATTGCTGGCTGGGAGGGTGGGCAGGCCCTGGCACAGGGTGCCCAGAGCAGCTGGGGCTGCCCCTGCATCCCTGGCAGTGCCCACGGCCAGGCTGGACAGGGCTGGGAGCAGCCTGGCACAGTGCAAGGTGTCCCTGCCATGGCAGGGGGTGGAATGGGGTGAACTTGTTAGTGAAATTAAGAATAGCAATTGTGTTCAAGTGTAATCAAGTGAGGTTTAATTACAAATACTAAAACATAACTGTTAGCTTGTTTTGTGGCACAGCTGTGGCTGGTGGTAAGGACTGAATTGCTGTAGCTGAGGTTAAGCTTTAGTGTAGACATAGCTCAGGTTACAGCCTCTTATAATGATGTCATCCTTAAAAAGGAAGTCTTAGAGTATTAAACAAAGATACTTAGGGCTGCCAGTTTTAAGCTCGTGCAATTCAGGAAGCCACGTGACTTACCCACATAATTTGTTAGAGGTGGTGTGCCAAGCAGAGAGTATTGGCACGTCATTTGAGCTAGGTCAATGTGTAAAAATACAAATGTGCAAGATAGTTAGCAAAATGCTGTACAGTTCAAAGGAGCTTGTCTCTCGAGTCAGGAGGAAGAAATGTTGAATTTTGAGGATTACATTGTTTATTAACTGGAATTCTGGATAAAGGCTGGGGGAATGTGGATTCTGGCCTTGGTTTTGCTGCCTTTTCCCAGGTAACCTAAATTTTTACTTTGCTGTCATTTTTCTGTTTGTAAATGGAGGTTTCTTTTTTAACGATTTTAATAATGCCACCTCCACTGCTATAAGATGTATTAATTGTTTAGGGAGTAAGCTTTAAGTATTTTTTGCTATTGGAGTATCAGTGATATGAAAGCAAATTTGTGGATGAAAATGTGAGTGATTAGAATATGTGCAAGTTCTTTGTTCAGGTTAGTGCTGCTATTCATTAGGATTGCTTTGATGGTAAGAAGCAGGAAAAGTTTGAATCAAAAATAAGTGTTAAAGCTTACTTGATTTTTGTTTTTTTTAAATATGGAATTGTCAGGTTAGCAACTGATGCTGAGGCTACTTGTGTTTACACACAGTAGGTTCTGTTAGAAAGCTCTTGACTACAAAGAGTAATACCTGTATCTTGACAGTTCATGCTGCCATTAGGAAGATGTATTAGTCACTCCAAAAAATATGTTGACTGTGCGTTATTGTCAATACTGAGCCCAAAATTATCTCATAAATAGTTATTTTTTCTCCAATAAAGGAATCAGTCATTACCCAGCCCCAGTCTATGCTAAACTATTCTGTAGCTTGCTGTGATAACTCATGCCTTTATAGCTGGCCAGCTATTCAGTGTGGTGAAGATTCTTCTCATTATAGTCTTCTGTAGAAATTAGCCATTTTAGTTTTCTTGGTACTGTAACAAAGCACCTGAGTGCTGTTTTTACTAGTGTGAATGTTTTCTGACAACCCCCACCCAATTTTACAGGAAAAACTTCCCAAGTATGTAGCTCAGCTGCGAGCCTAGGAAGAATTTATAGGCTAAACAACATACTGCAGTTTTCCTTTACTGGTGCAGCTTTGAACACAAATAGCTGGTTAATAGGCTCCCTACTGATTTAATCCTGCTTGTAATGTACACCTGCTAATTTAATAAAAGTAATTTCCCATGTCTTGTTTACTACTTGTCGTTTTTTTTCCCACTTTGACTCAGTTGCACTGCTGATTGGTGGGAAGCTTCTAAAATTTACTGTGTACAATGCCACAGTCTCATCATGAACAGCTTTCTTTGGCTTCTGTCATGTTGCATTGTTTGAGGCTGACTGGCAGGATACAAGAGAACAATCGGGAGCTGGAGTAAGTTCACATCTCGCTGCATATGCTTTAAAATTGGCAGAAGAACAATGAGGTTGGGGAAATCCCCTTGAACAAGTGCTGCACAGTAATCTGACTTCAGCTTTTGTGCAGAAAAGATCCTCCAAACTGTGACTTTTCATTACAAAATGTACAAGCAAGTCTTAGAGCTAGAACTGAAAATTTTCACTTAGAATCTTTGCACATAGTTGTAGGTGAACAGGCCACTTTTTCAGTGCTTGGTTTGTTCTTTTCTTGAGTACTGGGTAGAGATAAGCCTGGTGCAATGGAGCATACTCAGGTTTGTGTAAATGCAGAATTTCAAAGTTACTGTTTAGTTAAATTACTGAGTTACCTTCCAGAACTGGTCTTCACTTCTTGTTAGTTTTGTGGAAAACTTCAAGGTGAGTTCCTCTGATACTTAAAATAATTACAACTCATGCTGTAGTTTTGAAGGTTTGAACATGAAGAAAGGCTTATACCAACTGATGTGGAAACTGATCTTGCAGCTTTGGGACACAGAAAGTTGTGTTTGAAATGCTTTTTGACTCAGGTGTTTGGCTGAAAAAGCCTTGTCACTAATAGACTACTCAAATGTTCATCTCATGGACTCCAGCTGCATTTTTCAGGAGTGGCTTCTGAACCTTGCAGTGTTTGCATAAACCTGCACAGTCTCCAGTCACCCAGACTCATTGATAATTCTTTACTCTCTTTATGTCATAAATATCCCCTTCTGTTACAGTGGGGGCAACTCAAATACAAACTTAACACCCATACCAGAGAAAGGAATTCAAATGTGTCCACCTCAGTGAATTCCACAAAACCGGTAACAAAAATAACATTTCAGTTCTTTTGCGTTTTAGTTTTGAATGTTCTGTTTGTATCATGTACTTGTCTTACAGACTGATGCCTTGTCTAAACACAGTTAGTACACAAAAATTTGCTGTCCACGGTATGTCTCAGTTAGAGGAATATAGGAGGAAAACAGAACGCCTCTGCCTAGTGCAAGTTGCATTAACGGCAGTCATGTAAAAAATTCTGTAATTCTGTTCACTGATGGGAAGACATTTTTACTGGAGTTGAGTGCCAGTGTGTTTGTTGAGCCTCTGGGAACCCCTCAATGTTTTGGCCAACAACCACAGACATTCCAAGAAGGATTTAAGCAGCTTTTCTTCTGGCAAAGTCCGTGTACTTGTTAACTTAAATGTTAATATTCCTTGAGCTTTTGAATCTCCTATCTTTTCAGCTGCCATAGGGCAGAAAGCAGAGCAGCTGCCACCTCAGCAGAGGGCACGTGGTGGTAGATCAGGGCTGACTTCTGGTAACTGGAGGGAGGAAAATAAATTGTTGGATGTCCTGGGAAAGTGTTTTACCTATGAAGCAATTGGATGTGAGGCAAGAGCACTTGTGGGCACGGTCTTCAGGTGCATGTTTGGGTGTGGATCATGAGCAAGATGTCGAAGACTTCAGGACTTGTCCAAGGCCTTGACATATCCTTCCTGCCTAAGCTCTAGTCAGCAAAGCTCAGGAAGTGGCTTTGGTACTTACTCTAGAGGTGTCTCCTGCATATTGCAATTTTCTGGTGGCAGTATCTGCTGTAGGGCCCCATGTTCTCTTCTGGGCCTGAGGAGAATGGAGGCTTCTAGTGAGGCACTTTGGCTATTACCTTCTTGATTTTACCTTACCAAAAGCATAAAAAGCAATATAGTATCTAAGAAAACATGCAAAGTGTATTTTAAAAATAAAATGCTGCTTTATTCTATCTGAACAATGCAACTCTTCAAGGCTTTTTATGGCTTCCATGCTAGTTGTGAATTTTCTTTATTTTTGTCATGAAATATGAGCATTGTCAGTGTTGGTGATGTCATTGTCAGACATAATTTTGTATTTTTTTGGCAAACAATGATGTCACAAGTACCATTCAGTTCTCTGCCTCAGTGTGTCACTTGGGGAAGCTTTCTCTAAGCCTCAAATTTTAACTTGATTTGAAATTCCTTATAGGAAACACTTATAATTTAGCTATATAATAGTTGGTGTTTGTTTAAGTTTGGGATGTGGATCAAGGTCAGTGATTCTCTGCTTCACCAGTTTTCTGCCAGGTGTCCATGTCTTGGGCTGCAGCTGGAATTGTGGTGGCCTCCCTGCACTGAGCACTTTAGAGCATATAACCTCTGTTTTTCTTCTTGGATTTCTTAAGACAGGTGTGTAATTTGTAGGGGCTGTCCAGAGGAAAGTTCAGTTTGAAATGAGGTATTTAAAGATCCTTTACCTGTTGTTCTAAGTGTAATCTTTTTGCCAAGGTAACATGCATTTTGAGGACTGTGGATAAATACCTTGAAGGGCTAATCTCTCCCCTTCACTACATCAAATACACAGTAGTGTGAGAAGGTAAATCAACACATCTCATGTTTTCTCAGCTGTCCATCAGTTGCAAAACAGCCCATGCAAGTGGTAGCATCTCACCCACTCGGAGGATGATGGACTTCTAGAGAAAAATAACTTGACTTGGCCCTTGCTTGGTAGCTGTACCTGTTAGCTTGTGGGGAAAGCTTTCACCACATCTACAGTGACTAATAGTGGTTAGAGAACTTGAGATAAAGGTAATTTTTTAATGTCTGTTGAAAGTATGATCTTCTGTGAGATTTGTCTGCTGTTAACAAACCAATTTGTTGTGGATATATCAGCCAGTATTGTGATGGATAGGTCTTCCTATACAGGTACTTTGTCCTTGGTTATTTCTGATTTTCAGGTCTGTAAAGAATGATACAGCATTAGCTTGTGAAAATGCACTGGATGTCATCTCAACCCAATGCCTGATATTAGCATAGAGTAGTTTAGGTTTCTAAAGATGTGAAACTGCAACAGGTAGGAAACCTTTATTGTATATAATAGTGTAATGAATGAAAACAGCATAGGAAGTCCAAGCTATTATTTCAAGACTGCCATCTGAAGTTGTAAACCTCCGCATTCTCAGTGCTTGTGGGTTCACACAGTAATAGGTTTTTATTTATTGTTGGTTTTGTTTTGTGGAGTTTTTTTCTTCTTTTTGTTGGGTTCCTTCCACACCTTGGTTAGCCTTTAGAGAGTTGCCATTGTGAATCCTGTTGTACACTTATCTTCACTAGATACAGGGCATCCAGGGGTGATTGGTTTTGATGGCTGTTTTGGAACCTGATTTGGGACAGTTTTTCTGTGCTTAGGTTCTTCTTATCTCCAGTCAGATTGCTTCAGTGTTTGTGAGATGCAGAGCTGCTGAAAGCTGTGATGTTGGGTTGAGAGTAGGGAACTGCAGGGCAAGTTTCCCAACAAAGCTGTTAGCTCATGATTTCCGTGGGCTGCTTTTGGATGCTCCTCATCCTTGGTCTTTGAGCATAAGACTTGTGGCCAGCTCCCTGCTGAGTCTTGAAGGAGGCTGAGCTGCGTTGTGTGCCTTTTATTTCTCAGTCCTGACACCACCTCTCTGTTGCTTGACCTTGTCATTTAGAAGTTTTCAGGCTCTACTCCCCACTTGCCTTTGAGCAGAGAGTAGAAACTCCTTGATCGGATCTGTGTCTGAACAGACCACATGGGCAATGAGAAAAGAAAGGCATATTTTTCTTCAGTTTGGTTTCCATGGCATCCTGGGAAAATTGCTCTTGAACTTTGAGATGCTATCCTTCCAGGATCTCCTAGCACTGAGAGAAAAATAAAGGTAGCACTGATTGTTGTTGGCTGCTTTATTCTGTCTGACAGCACTGGGCTAGCATGTCAGGATTTGGGAGAGGGGAGGATAATAAGGTGCTTTGAAGAGCCTTACCTCTATACTTTTGCCTATGTAGGCAGTTTGTGGCACATGTGACCAGGAAGATGTTGCCTTTAGGAAAAGCAACAGAAGTATATGCTGTTCATCCGGATCATTTGTTGGCCTGGCAGTCAGCTGAACTAGAGAAAACTAGCAACTGGCCCTGGAACAAGCACTGGGCAGCTCAAATGTTGGGCTCCTAACAGTATCTTTGGTATATCACGTTCCACTTTTGTGTCCCCTGTGGACATCCTTGAAGTTCTAATCTGAAGTAAATGGGAGTTATTCAATGACTTTTTTTTTTCTTTTCCCACAGTGTTAGAGAGGTTAATTGCATCCTGTGCCTCCTGCTTTTCTGGCTATTTTGATGTGCTAATTTTTTTAGCATACATCCATTTATAAGGAAGGCTATTAAGTAATTTTCCTTGGTTCAGATGCTGCATTTTGTATTTGATGTAATGGTTTTGAATACACTTTATAAAATTCTATGTAAACTTTATTCGTAAAAGCATTCTGAAAGATGAGAGGTTGTGTAATGGTTCCTGATTTATATTCCACTAAATATGCACATACATAAAAGTACCTTTCTTGGCTGTAGTGTGTCCTGAGTGTGCATGTGGGCTGGAGGGAAGCAGGGAGATAAGGTAGTGTTAGAGTTTTCAGCAAGTAATCTGTGTCTTCTGCTTGAAGCGTAAAGGGCTGCTTTTGCATTCTGGGGAAGGAGGAAAAACTGTTTTTTAAATTACATTTAATAACTATATAAGGCCAGTTGCTTAAATCAGTCAATTTAAGGGGTACACCTAAGAGACAGTTGAGGAAGCACTCCTGGTTGTAGATGCTCAATGCCTAGCCCACACTTTCACTCTTGTTTTGTTTAGTTTGTGTTGAGAGGTAAATCTGTGCTTTCAGTTCTGCAAGAGTCAGTCCAGGGCTTTATAAGACATTACTTAATATCCTTGTCCTAGACTTGCCAGGCTCTGTTTCTGCTTTGAAGAATGGGAGATTCTGGTGGCAAACTACCTGTAACTTACCTAAACTATCCACCTATAGTTATATGTTAATACATGTAAACATTCATTTACTCTGGTTGCTAGTACTGCCCCTTAACAGAATTTGTCTAGGAGTCTGCTTTTCTACCCCAGGGTCTATCACAGGATTGTCTCCATGGAACAACCTTAGTTCAGCTCCTCTTAGAAGGAAGTGCCACCACAGAGCAGTGTAGATAATTTTCAGAAATAATTCATACCTGTGGTTTTCATGTGGCATTTGTTAAGTTATTGGCTCATCTCTCTAGCAGGTGATTGGAAGAGAAATCATTATTTTATACTGAATTACTGAATCTTTACATTTTCTGTTGCAAGAGAATGACATCAGGACCTCTGTAACTTGATGTCATTTACAAGCAGGAATGAACTGCTGTAGTTTTGAGTCACTCCACTTGATGAATGTATGTGTCTGGTTCTGTACACTTAAGTGAGCAGATGACCTCATGTCACTGTAATATGGGATGTGGGAGATGCAAGTGAAAACATTGATCAGTTCTGCAGGGATGCAAAATAATTTGAAGGAGGAGTATGGTTGATACATCATGAAAGGAACTTAGCATTCATGTCCATATTGCAGGTTGTTTTAGTCTTTCCTAAGTGAGCATAATGTAAGTAACCTTTCCCCTGTCACCCCCAGCGTGGGGAAAAGAAACATAAGCAATGTGCATTTCAGTAGTAGAGGCACTTAGGTCACCCAGACTGCATTTTAGAGTGTGTTTGTTCAGTTGGCTATACAGCTAGCTGAAATGCTACTTGGACAGACAAGTAATATAATTAGCATTGCTCCTCTCTGGTTTGTAGGCATTTTAGGCTGTAATAGGGAAAAGTGCTTGTTGTCAGTATACAGGAAGGACTATCAAATCAGAATATAAAAGCAGTTACACATATTTTCATTTGAAACCCAGAATTAAGGAAACCATGATCAGGCAGGTTTGGTAGGAACTGTCTGTGCTGAGTGCAATATTCATGTATATATGTAAGCCAGCGAACTTTTTAAACTGCTGACTTAGTTTAATCTCTGTTACACCTAAGCCTTTCAATTCAGTCTTTCCTGTTAATGAAGACTTTGAGACCATTTCTAAACTAGATCCAAAGGCTTGTCCTTAGCTGTTCTTGAATCTCAGTTTCATCAGGAAGAATGTAACTTGCATGAGAGGAAGGATTGTTCTTCCATACATCAATTCACTTGTCCTTTTCTCAAAGGTGGAATCAGTGGAGTGTCATGGGCAGTGTATTCACAAGAGTGCAGCTTCAGTGTGCCCACCCCAGTGATAAATTGGAGGCTGAGTCAGTGCTGTGGTGCTCCTGCCTTTGTTTCCTGCTCGCTGCATTGCTCTGAAGTCTTGGATCTAAGACATTACATAGCAAGAATGATTTTTTTTTTTTTTTTTTTGAAGAAAGGTACAGATCTTATGCACGAAGTACAGATCTCAAGTTTGCAGGCTTCAACCTGTTTTCTCAGGTAACTTTTACAGAGGCATCCATGAGCAATGCTAAAGCTTTGGCATTGCCCATTTATTATGAGAAAGTGGGATTCCATAAGTCTGATGGTCATGCCTTACTGCTCCATCTCCAATTTGGATAGTTTGGTGTAGCTCTTGAAGCAAATTTTCTGCCTACTTGACAAAATAACCTAGTAAGCCTAGTAAATGTTAAGTTGACATAAAGGTGCCTGTGTACTTGTATAAGTAACTTCTCAAATTCAAGCAAAAATCTAATAATTTTTTTTATTGTGTTTTTTCTTGTTTAGTCTTTGAGTAAAAACAGAGTGAAAAGCAGTGTCAGGCTCACTTCTGTAGGGAAGACTTTGCATGAGAATTCTAGAATTGGAAAACTGACTTTGATTATCATCTCCCATTTTAAAACAGATAAATGGAGTACTGTCAAAGACTGCTGAAATTATTTTTCATTTCAGCCACAGCTCCAGCATTACAAAAGCCTCAGAAAATGTAGGGGTAGACAAATTAGATTCAATGGGAGAAAGGCTCATGATTATAAGATGCAGGAGAAAGGCAAATGGAGAAGATTGCCTTGAACATGAACTTGGCAGACTTGTTAGTGGCTGCAGATTCTGAAGGATGTCAAAGATTCAGGAAGGATATTAGGGGCTCAGTGTAATACTTCACAAATAAGCAAATTAAATGTCCAAGACCATTTCTATAATATTTTCTGTCTAATGCGGGCTTTGACTAACACAGTGGTATTTGCATTTCAGGTTTAATTTGTTATATTTCTAGTGCTACCACTTCAGGTAAAGAGGAAGCTGCTGACTGAACTCAGTGCCTTTTAGCTCTTTTAGAGCTGTTCCACCTTGCAAGACTTCGAAGAAAAAATATGTAACTTCAGTTATATATGAATTGTGACAATATTTAACAACTTCTTCATAGAGTTTCTGGTACTACATATCTAAATATCTTTGAAGTGGCTCTGCCTGCTTTCATCTGATGTTTTACTTGTTGCAAGCACTTCATTCAGTACAAAAAGTACCTTAAGCACACAGCATTGCCAACACTGTAAATAGTGGTAGGATAGTTATTTGTTCATTCTGTTTCTCAGTAAAAAATGGTAATAAATTCATAATAGCAACAACCTATAATATACCTAGATCAACCCAAGCACTCTGAGTGATAGTTTTGGTGCACACCGAATACTGATTAAAACTCTGCTGCCTTCAGGTTTTTCAGGTGCAGCCTCAAATAAACATCTCTTTAAACGTATTGTTGACAAGATGTATTACCTTTATCACTGTTTGTATCTCCTACCTTGCAAATGCTCTTGGGGAAGCTGCAGGGATGTCTTGGAGTATGTGCAGTGCTGTGTGTAGACAACAGCTTGTTGGTGCTGTGGCCATGAATATCTGGACTATACTTGCACATACTTGCTTGGATCTGTGAATCAGTACATCTGGCTTTTAACTGTGTTGAGAAACTGATCCTAATTAAGCAGCCTGTGCTGAGTACCAGTAGGCTTTAATAGTTGGCATCTGGACATGAGTTGAGGGGATTGTGGATTGATCTGTGTATATACATCTCCAATTGCTGATGTTTCTAGTTTGGAATTGCTGCTGCAAGACAAGATGCAAATGTCTTTCTGTGTTCACTGAGATGAGGTTGTGCTGTCAGAGATCATCTTGCCCTGTGCAGTGTCCTCCTGCAGTGTTCTTTGCCACCTAATCATGTCAAATGCAAGAACTTGGTTGTGGGCAGTGTGTTCCAGCTGATAAGAGGTCCATGCGTATTTTTGGACTCATGAAGATCAGTACAGTGCATTTCTTTAAACTAGATCATTCATGTAGCAGGTTTTTTTGTTGTTATGGATTTTGATAGGGACATTGTTTGTCTGGTAGACATACACTACATTAAAACGATTTTATTGCTTACTCATGAGTGTAGCACAAACTGGTTGTCCATGTTCATTTGTCATGGGCAGATCAATTATTTTTTTGTATTTGCACCTAGACTTGATAGTCCAGTTTTTGTAGCACACTTGCACTTAACTGTTACTCCACTTAAGGTAGTGGGATAATGACTGGAAACATCATCTGTGCCATGTAGACAAGGCAATACAAATACTTTCAGATTATCTTCAATAGTTGGGATTTTCCTGTGTCCACATTTTTCTTGTGTACGTCAATGTTTTCTGTCTTACTGAATATAGACAGTCAGTTTTGGCATCTTGTGTGAAAGTTGTGAAGCCTTGCTACAGCTCGTTGCTGTGTAGGTAATTTTTTGCCCAGAGTACAGGTTTTTCGGAACTCAAATTTTCCTGTTAAAGGAAATGATGAAATGGAAGAAGTGAAGGCATACTGTGTACTGGTGCATGCTGATAGCCACATTAAAGGTTCTTCTTGCCAGAATTGCACAGTATCATATGAGATGATGCTCCTTAGAAGCAGATAAAAAGTCAGGTTGAAACACCAGCTCTTACAACCCTTTCCATTCAGGGAAAGATTCTGACAGAAGTACCTTTGATTCCACCATGTATAAACTTGTCTGATCCTTTCTTTACTGCATCAGTCCTCCACTCAGTCCTAAAGAGTCCCAAACCCCAGTTGTCCCTGGTTTAGTGTGTAGCAGCTTAACCACATGCCTGCTGGATTTGGACTTTTCCCTAAAAGTACCTGGCTCTCAAAGAGCAGTTCTTACTCCTTCCAAACATTTTTTCAGCATTTCTCCTTTCTCTAGAAAACAGTTCTCTCTTGTTAGACATCCACATCACCTGGGAAACTGAGCCAAATCGGTGCTTTATATCCCTGAAGTCCCTTATAATAAATTCACTTACTTGTGGGATCTGCAAAAGTAACAATCTACCGTTCAAGCACAGAGTGCTAAAGGCCACAGAAAATGGTGATTTACTATTGGGAGCTGCTGTAGGAAAGTGTTGAAAAGATAAAAAATTAGCTTTTGTATTGTTGACCAAATGTTGACTTGTTTCTGTCAACAAATTGTTTCAGGAACAGCAGTGAAAGTACTCTTTGGAATGAAAGGAGAGAGGAAGTACATGGGCTTTGAACTTGTGTGTTGGAGTATATTTAAACACTGTCTGCACAGGGAAGATTTAGGTACAGTGACACAGAAGCCAAATTATATTTTGAAAACAGTGATGGCTTACCAGTGATACAATGTACAGCGAGTTCAAAACCAAACCCCCTTGTTTGGTAAAATACAAAGCCTGAAGTGTGCTTCCAGGCTTCAGCTTGAGTGCTTACAGAGGGTGAAATGATGATACATCTTGGCTGCCTCCCTCTTAATAAATTAAATGTGCCTGGGAACACTCCCAGGCACTGTCCAACTGCTCAGGACTGCCTTGTCCATTCTCTTCAACCCTTAGCTAGCAGAGCAGGGGAGCTGCCTCTGAATTGTCCAGTGTGAGTGGCTCCTGATGGTGTGCGACTCACAGACCTGGGAATTGTGTGGGAGAGCAGTAATTGGCACAGCCTGGTGCTGGGGAATGTCCTAGCTGCTTTCTAGCATACGTGATCGTGTTCCAGGGCCTGGGAATATTTCCAGACCAGGCCTGACTTATGAGTACAGATGTTAGTACTTGATTCTCCTGAAACCTTTATGGACTAAGGCAGGGGAAGGACTCTTTGCATCGCACAGGAGTTTGGATGCCTCAGAAAGGTAGATTTAGGAGTGAGTGATTCCTGTTTATTTTGAGGCAGTAATTCTGCACTACTAAAAATCTGTACCTCCTGTCTCATTTTCAGATGGTTTTAGTGTTGGTTAAAACATCTTTCAGAATTCAGTCACCTTTGCAGCACCACCTTTCAGGTATAAGTAGACATGCCTGCCCTCTGTCAGTCGAGGGCTTGTGTATGAATAAACATACTGTAGCTTTCCATGGAAGTACTGTGTATGAGGTATGGTTTTTAGGGTTGTGAGGAATTTAGTTTTGATCTAGTGCGCGTGTCTCTGAATTTTAAGAGTCTTGATTTATTGCTTGGTTGACGTGATGAGGGGACAGTCTTGCACCTTGTAGGCAATGGATCTTTTATGTCAGCAGGAAGTAGAGAAACCTCTTTATTTCTTTAGACATTTCTTCCAGCAAACAGTAAAAGCTTTGTTGAACTGGTTTCATTGATCATATGGAATGATTTCCTGCAGGCTCTTTCTTCTGTGTTTGATTGTGCATTATTGGAGTTTAGGTATAGTCCTGGTGCAGATGGGAGAATAAAACAGTAATACTAATCCCAGCTCTAAGCAGATATGCGTCCCAGAAGACAGCATGTCATGTAAACTGATGACTTTGGGGCAGTTTTGCTACTCTGACTGGTCACTCTTCTTTGCCTCCTGCCCTGTCCTCCCTCCATGGTGTTTTGAGCTTCATTCCAAGCTGTGGCTCTCTCACAAAGTCAGGATACTTCAGGATACTGTTTATCTTTCTGTAGGTTGTGGAATATGCTTTGAATATTTATAGAGAGAAGAGGTTAGCAATATAAAATACTGTTCCTGTGCATCTTGTTTTGTCAAGGGCTATGAGATTGTAATTTTACTGTATTAAAAGCCCTGTGAACCAAATGCGTGGCATGTGATGCTTACACCAGTGATGCACCCCACAATTTTGGGAACATATGATCTGTGTGACAGCGTCAGCTTTGGAGCAGTGCTTTGTATGAAGGATCCATGGCTCAGAGGTAGTGAGCTGTCAGAGCTCACTGTGTCAATTAATATGCAGCAGGCTTTGTGTCTGCTGATTGTTCTTCTAATTGCATGTACAGGGTGATCTGTCTTACGAGCAGTAGTGGTGCATATTTAAGGACACAGTGCAGTGCAGAGATGCTCCCTGGTGTCCCACAGCCTGCCTGTGTGTCTTCAGGGCAACTGCTTCAATCCCTGCAAAGCTTCTGGTGGTCCCCAGTTCTGACCACATCTTAGGAATGTGGAAAAGAGAGGCTGCAGGCCTTGCTGATGCAACCATGGGCATCCCTCCTTGCCCACCCATTCTGGACAGCTATGATGCTGCTTGAGTCCAGTGTGGATGCAATTTGTTCAGGATGGTTGACTTTTCTGAAGAGTTGGATCTGTGCCAGAGAGTGGGCCTGCATCTCTGGCTCTCTGCTGCTCTCTACTAGGCAGAGTTATCTAGTACAAGATTTTATTTGCACCTATAAACAGTAATACATCAAAAATATATTTATTTGTGATAAAAGCAGGCCGTTGCCGCCCACAGTTACATTCTCCTTTTCTTGTAGTGCTCACATAACTACAGGGAATAGAAGTGATCTGATTGAAAAGTAACTCAAAACATGTATTTTTGGCTGTGTTTGTTCTCTGGTCAGATAGCCAGTTTACTGACTTGGGTTGCTTCTCGCTGGCATGCACATTTCAGGCTCACTGGGAGGGCATTAGAAATGAGGTGGGTGGTAGAGGCAAGAAGAAAGCAAAACCCATTCACTGCCCTCACCAGTTGCCAACACTTAGGTTTCATTAAAAGTCACTGTGGAATTGAGGTGGTTGTCAGCCCTGAAAGTGATTTCAAGTCCAGTGATGTGCTGTCTGCTCTAGTTTTGTAAGACTAATGAACTTTCCCTGTGTAATGCGGAGTAAAAACACCAACCTCACTTTTCTTAAGCACACAATCCAAACTTGAGTGTATCAGCTAAACCTGGTAATTTAAATTTTGATGCTTATATTTAAAATCAGAAGTTGGGTGACCTTGGATTCTTCATGTTGCAACTTTTCAGAGGCTGTTAATTCTAAAGGTAATGTAGCAGCCAGCTGAGCTTCAGGCTGCATAATTAGGAAGCAGAGATTCCAGTTGCTTGTGAACCAAATTATCCTAATTTCTGAGGTGTGAGGTTTACTTGTGTGTTACCTACATGAAATAAACTGTTTTCAGTGGTCACTGAGCAAGTGTGTTATAGAACTGAGCTTCATTTATACTTCTGACAGTCTGCTGCCCGTTTATAATCCTGAGCTGTTTGTTTTCCTTACTTTGTTTAAATCTGCCTCTGCTTTAGTTTGTGTCTCTGACTGAATGTTCTTTTATCTTTCCCATTGTGATCTGCTCCTCAAACCAGTTTGGTAAAGGTTTAGTTGTTTTTCCTTTGTCTTGCTTGATTTAGTAATTAAAGTTATTATGTGATAGTTGAATCCTAAAGATACTACACTGTAAAACTGTGTTAAACATTATGTTTTGTATACTGTGTGAAAGAATATTTAGCTGTTTAATCAAGGAGAGTACAGAAAACAGTTAAATATCAGCTATAATGTGTTTTTCATTAGAGTTTGAATTTCCATTTTTCGGAATAGCAGCAAATTAGTGTATACATGGAAAATGAGATTAAAGCTGAAGTGTTGGTACTTAAATTTAAGATTGTGATGTTCAATTTTGGATACACCTGGCCTTTGTGTGAAGTCTTAGGGCAGTTTATGTTTAGAAACAAACAAAAACAAAAAAACCCCAACCCAACCCAGAAATTACTTTTTAAAATTGAATTTTGTAAAGAACTAGGCTGAGGAAGTTTTGCCTGTTTTAAGGAACATTGTAACTGTATCAATTACTTAAAACTTGAGAACTTGTTCACCTTTAAAAACATTTATCATTTACCTTGAATCACTTGTTCCATTTTGATAGCCTCCTTCATATAGAAAATATAGCATGAAATGTCTGTTTAAATGCCATTCTAACAGTGCTCTATCTTCTATGTGAAAGGAAGTATTCTGTACATTTTTCCATGTTTGACATCATGGTGTTTTGAATAACCATGTTCCATATTCATATCAATTTTTTGTTTTTGTTTTCAATTTATGCACAGCACTTGCTCTGAAATTTGGGGACTGAGTACACCAAACACGATAGATCAGTGGGATACAACAGGCCTTTACAGCTTCTCTGAACAAACCAGGTGAATATTCTGCCCTCTCTCGCATCATAAAAATCTTGTGGGAGGGATTGGCTTTGGAGGGTCTGTAATGGGATGCTTTAGCTATAAAATAGACTGAAATGATTCCTTGGCCTCTCATGGTACAGCTTTTTGAGTATTTCCTTGCCAGTGTAGAAATCAGTGTGTTCACAGCTGATGTTTTGACCAACGAAACTCTTAATTCTACAAATACTCCTTTTTCATGCCAGTGCTATTGAAAGAATGGGAAGACTTGTTAAATGCAAGCTCTAATGTGATTTGGTATTTATATTAACAAAGTTAGAAAACTTAATTCTTTAGACCTAATCTTACAAAGTGTTTAAACTGCTTTGTATGCCACAAGCTTTCAGTTAAGTCTTACTAATTGGCTCAGATACGAGCTACTAAAGAATTGTTTGTAAATTCTTCAGTTGTTAATGGTGGGCAAATTCTAAGCAGGGTCTTTATTTTTTCATGTCACATTACTTGATTTGTGTATTGAGGTTTGTCTCCCATCCCATAACAATCATAAACATCTGCATTTGTGTAAGCATATGCAGTCTGTCTTAAAACTAGCAAAACATTTTCAGCTGGTAGCAAGGCAGATGAAGTGAAGAAGATAAACTGTACAGCCCTTACAAGATGTGCATTCATGTTTTTTGCATTGCAGTTACACTGCCATGTGGATCACTTGGGCAGCTGACTGCTTATAGGCTTATTCGCAGTCCTGTGGGAGTTCTTATGCTTAAAACCGTAAGGCATCCATACCACAGCAAAGCCTTGAGGTGCCTTTAGCAGTGGAGGGGACCATAAAGTGTGTGGTTCTATTTTTAACAACTGTCTTCTGCATTTAAAAAAAAATATATGAAGCAATCATTCTATATACTTGGTTGGACATAAGTGGCTTTTAATGAACTCTAAACTCACTGGCAATAATCTGAGCAGCTCAAGAATGAGCTGGCATTGCTTGATACGATCATTTCCATTGCAACTGAAGCCTTTTTAACTAGAGTACGAATGTCACCAGCAGAGTCAGGGCACTCATTCTGAGAGTGAGCTGCCCGTGTGTGTGTGCTGTGCTGGTGGAGGGGCCGAGGCAGCACAGTCTGTAAATGCTTCTCCACATCTCTCCCCCGCAGATCGCTCGATGGCCGTCTGCAGGTGTCTCACCGCAAGGGACTGCCACATGTCATTTACTGCCGCCTGTGGCGCTGGCCAGACCTCCACAGCCACCACGAGCTTAAGGCTATTGAGAACTGTGAATATGCTTTTAATCTTAAAAAGGATGAAGTGTGTGTGAACCCTTACCACTACCAGAGAGTGGAGACGCCAGGTAGGAGGACTGCTTCTGACTTTCCGTGGCAGCGTCTGTTTGTGTTTGTTCAGCGTAATGTTTTAAGTGAAAAATAAGAGAAAGGTGATGGCCTCTCTTGATAGAAATACAAGATCCTTTTTGAGATCGTATCCCTGAAAGTTTATAATAGTAAAGTTTCTGAAAAATCTGTACAAATGTGTTTACAAACACTTCTGGGACTGCTAGCAGTTTCCAACTGGCCAGGTGCAATTTAGACTGAATAAGACAAAAATGTTGATTTACCTTTGCTAATGTGGAATCCTATTTAAGGCACCTCAGGAATCCCATCTCTTCCAGTAACTACCTGTGCAAATGTAGTATTAGAAGTGGTGAGTTTCAAAAGATTTTGAAACATCTGAAGAAGCTCTTAGATGTTTCAGATTTATTTTTTTCCTTTCAGCTCACAAAATCGTGTATTTTGATTACAAATGATTTCTGAATTTTGCCTTTCCAGTCTTGCCTCCCGTGCTCGTGCCACGGCACACTGAGATCCTAACGGAGCTGCCACCTCTGGATGACTACACCCATTCCATTCCTGAGAACACTAACTTTCCAGCGGGGATTGAACCACAGAGCAATTACATACCAGGTATTTTCTCAACTCCCACTGTAGACAGCGTGTTCTGACACTGTGCCACTGCAGCAAAGATGGTCATTTCATCCTTGTAAAGTGATCAAATTAATTGAAATAAGCACTAAATTAGATTGAGTTGATTTCATGCATTTATTCCAGTGGAAATACCTAAACACTGTTGTCTGGAGAACATGATCCTGCATGGAACCATATTGCTGTTGTTTCACAATAGCTCACTTGGCTTCAGTAGCTTATTTGAGATTCAGAATGCTAATAAGTGCAAAGTAGATCTTCACCTCATGCTTTAAACCTCTTTCGCAAATGTACAGGTGTTGCCAAATGCTGTGCACTGGAGATTGAGTAATAAATTGATGCTCAATCTCATCCTGCCTAATACGTGGAGAAAACTTCTAAGTTGCAAAGCAGGGCCTTAAAAAGTGTCTTGATCTGTAGTTAACATCAACAGTGGTCTGCTTTAGCTTTTTGTTACTATTATGTGCATACTGTTTTGTCTTTTTAGTATGAAAGAACAATCTAACAATATTGAACTTTTAAAGAATTTCTCCTCCCCCTCTTTGCCCCTTTTTCCACCCCAAAAGAAACAACAATGCTGTTCTGGTGCACCTGAAACCTTGTTAGCCCTCATTGAGACATGAAATCAGTGACCTTCGTTTCCTGCCCCAACTTCCTGTTTCCTATCTCTTCAGGAAGTCGCCTGGAGTGTAAAACCAAGTAAAGCTGAAGTTTGCTCATAAATGTTTAATGTGTTCATGTTATGAATAAGCTGAAAATTCACATCTGGAATCTCTGAAAGAATGAGATGACTGCCCCAAAACTCAAATATGTGCAATGTACAAATTGTACCTACAGGTCATAAGCGGAATGTTGCCTGTGTTTTCTTTAAGTATATCCAAGAATTGAAATGGCATTAAGCAATCAGTTAATTTGACCTTTCTGTTTAATTTTGGCCACATCTGTTGCCACCTTTGTAGTGCAATTTAAGGCTCAAGAAATTGGTGTTGCTTTCTTAACTTGCATATACTTTTTTGACTCAAACTGAGAGCTTTTGATAACATTTGTAAACAGCTTACAGTAAAGCCACCTTCTGCAAATCCAGTGCTATGGAAATGAGCTAAAGTAGTTATTTGCAGGAAGTTTGCTCAAGGTGATTGTAGGAATTCACATGGTCTTCAAATGTTTATGCAGGTAAACACACCTCCTCCACTTTGTGATGGACACCCTCCTCTTGTGCTTGTATCATGGTATCTTATTTTATTTGACCCTGCTGAGTTATTCTGGAGTGCTTGGTTGGCTACTGCTAAGCCTTGTGTGCCTTGACAGCCTTCTTCAGAGAACCATTTTCTTCAGCAGTAGGGCAGGCTCACTTCTGGTGGCTTTGTACCCCAGTCCTGTCTCAGTACTTGATCTGCAAGAGAGCTTGGTGGTCGTGGAGGTGCAGGGGGGCCTTTAGGAGCTGCGTGTTCCAGCTGGGTTCTGGATGGCCTCAGCTGCATCCTCCACACTTCTGGCAGCACTCAAGTTCTACTACAGGTTTTCAGTGCCCCACCTGAATGTTCATGTCCAGCTGTGTGGTGCTCAACTTCTGACCCTAAACTATTAATAGGACTAGGTGGAGTAATCTGTGTTCAGACAGAGACTGTACATGGAAAATAATCCGTGCTGAAGAGCCTAGATTACCAGCTGGAAACAGGAGTGATGGGTTGGACTGGAAATGTGTATTTACCATTTGCCACAGCTGTGGACTCAACTATAGCTAATGATTTGGAGAAAGATGGAGTCCCCTTTATCCCAATGAATGCTGTAAAAATCTTCAAAACGGGTATGGTTTGTGTTATCATATTTCTTACTAGTGAAGATTTCCCTTAATCGTCCTTTCGGATTCTCACTTGAATTCTGTCACGTCTATATTTAGCACACAGAATGAATCAAAGATAAAATTCCCTCCGTTCATTTTAATTTAATCAACTGACTTAATCTGGTTTCCTCTCACTGGTTTCCTTCTGATCTCACAGTATTGCAGTACATCTCAGACATGATGCTTGTTATAATTTTATTTCATTTCTTAAGCAAAAAGAGTTTATCTTTTAGTTTCTGCTGTTTGGTAATAATGTAATTAAAGGTGTTTAACCCCTGGAAGTTTCAGAGACAATTTTAAGGTGATTGTAGAGATAGTTAGTTTCAAACACTTCCACTAAAAAAATGAAGGTTTTGCCTATATTATGTATGAAAAGACGTTTGCCCAATTCAAAGAAAATTATTTCCTTAAAGACAGTTGTTTAACTCATTATCTGGATTACAAAGAACTTCTCCATTTTGAATGGAGAAGAGGATCATGCATACTCTCCTGGGTTTTGAAGATGTTTCTGAGGAATTAGACACAGTTCCTGGTATCAGAAGTCTTCAAAGTTGGTACTGAATTTATTTTGGTCTGTGAAATTCTGTCTTTAAAGAAAGCTAGTTAAAAGAATTGATGACAGTTTTAAGAGAGCTTAGAAGTATTACTGGTAATAAAATAGAACTTGTGCAGTTCTAAGTTAATATAGTTATAAATGAGTCAAATCAACTGTTGTGTATTGAAGAAATACATATTTGGGGACTGAAGTGAAAAACAACCTTTAAATCTAGCAACTTCAGTAAGGTGTGGGAGGGTATCTGACCTGATGCTTATCCTGCATAAAGACAGCTCACAATATTTTTTGTGGAAATCACCAGAAGGTTTTTTTCATTTGTAAATCTACTAAATATGAAAGCTGTTGATCACAATCGCAAAATTGTTACTCATTTTAGTGACAGCATCTTGTCTCAAATGGAACAAACAAGGACTCTGGTATTTATATAACATATTTGAGCAATTGACTGACATACAAAAGAAGATACATTTTAGATTCCAATAAGGCAGGTAATGTGTTTGAAGTCCTACTTGAAGGAAAAAGGAACAGCAAAATGATGTTCAGATTCAGTGTTCAGGTGTAACAAAGCTCATGAGGATGCCATGACAAAATGCACAAGAGTGAAATCTTACAGAAGTTTCTCTAGTCATTTTACAAGTTTCTGGAATTTTTCTTTTTTTTTTTCTTTTTTTTCTTTTTTTTCTTTTTTTTCTTTTTTTTCTTTTTTTTTTTCTTTTTTTTCTTTTTTTTCTTTTTTTTTTTTTTTTTGATAGAAACACCTCCACCAGGATATATCAGTGAAGATGGAGAAACAAGTGACCAGCAGCTGAACCAAAGCATGGATACAGGTAACATTTATTTCATTACTTTCAAGGCTTTGTATTACTAGCTGTGATCCCTCTGCATAGGAGCATGAATTTAGCCCAGAAGGTGGTGGCAGTTTTCCTCTGTGAAACCTGGTGTTTTCTGCCTAAAATACCACTTTCGTTCTTTAATGAACAAAACAATTTTTTGCCAGGGAAATGCTTTTAAAACATTCTATGACATACTAAGTATATTGCATTTGTTTTGTAACAGAAAATGTTACAGAAAAAATCTTAATTAAGGCTTCATGAGAAACTCTTAAAATAGATTTTAATAGGTAATTGGTTTCAGCCATTCTCTGGTAAACAGGTTCATTGAAACACAATGTCTGTTGGCCTAACAAGTTACAGACAATCTGTGTTCTGAGAACCTGCCTCTAACTGTGATAAAATTACCACTTCTGCCATGTTTCAAATTAATTCTTGCATGGAAGGCTCTGTGGCAAAAGTAGCAGCATTTGTGCCTTTGTATGTAAGGGTTTCTAGATAATGTGGTTGACCTTAGACTTGGACAAAGCACAGTTAATGTGCTGGTTAAGAGCCTCCTGCTGTGTGTTGGCAGACTTGAGTGTGCTTGGTTAGCTAATGTTAGCAACCATTTTCAGTAAGCTGGAATCAGCTGCACCAGTTTCTGTAAGCACTGCAATATTTTCCCACTATGTGACAATAAATACCTTAATTAAAACAGCCTGACATCAGCAGTCACTGTAGGAATGTTTCTGTGAAAGCCTTTCTGTATTTTGCCACCTTGTGTGCAAATTGTGTTGCAGGATTCGTGTTTTTCTGAGTTGTTAAATTCTCCTTCTGGGAAAGAATTATTTCCTCAAATGAGGAAAATTAACGTGGTCTTTTCTGGCGATCATAGAATCATAAATTATAGAATGGTTTGGGATAAAAGGGACCTTAGAGACCGTCTCTTTCCACCAGGGACACCTTCCACCCCAAGTTGCTCCAAGCCCTGTCCAGCCTGGCCTTGGACATTTCCAGGTATGGGGCAGCCACAGCTTCTCTGGGAAACCTGTGCCAGGGCCTCACCATCCTCAGCATAAAGATTTTTTTCCCAATATCTAATCTCAATCTCTCCTCTTTCAGTTTGAAGCCTTTCCCTCTTGTCCTGTCACTACCTGCTCTTGTAAAGAGTTCTTTTCCAACTTTCTTGAAGGCTCCCTTCAGATACTGGAAGGTCTTCTCCAAGATGAACCTTTTCCTTTGCAAACAGAGGCAATGTCTTACTTGTCTCATCCACTCTTTCTTAACCTGCTTTTTTAGTGAATTTGGGAAGTCACTACCTTCTCACTGGAGGAGTGCATAATAACGTTGAGAGTATGCACAAAGTGGCAGAGTTCTGCCAATTAACGCTAAGTTAATTGAGTTTTTACAGGGAGGGGTGGGTATGCAGAAGTCTGGAAAACTGAATGAAATCCTCATTCAGTGTAGGTGTGTGATATTCCAGAAAACGGAGATCTCTTACTCTGAAAAACTTCAGTGTAAGCCTCATTTAGATGATGGTTATGCTTACTGATCTGAAATAACAAAAACCATTTGCTCTGAAACCTGTCTGTCTTGCTTCAACAGGATCTCCAGCAGAGCTGTCTCCTAGTACTCTCTCTCCAGTTAATCATAGCCTGGGTAAGCTGGAAATACTTACAATTATTTCTCCATGTGTAGTGACTCTATTATATACGTAATTACTTTAAAAGTGACAATGCACTGTTAGAAATTAAGAGCTATATTAAGAGGTGACTGTTGGGTTGGCTTCCTGATGTTAAACCTAATGGGGCTGGGTTAATCACTTATTAACAATTACTCTATTTCTGTACCTGTTGAGCTCATAGCAAAGAGAAAGAGTGATAACTTCACGTGTGCAAGAATAGCATTTTTGAAATGAATAGTTTAAAGGATGTTTGCCTGTCCCTAATGCTGCCCAGACTTGCTGTCTCCCTTGTGTGTGTGTTCTGCTGCTCCTCTCACGTACAGTTTCACCTGTAACCAACTCACAGTCGTTACTCCCAGATTAGTAGCCCACCCGCTTTGATCCAGTGTGATTGCTGTGTGTCTAAGTGCCTCAGGAAGATCAGATTGCCATGGGTTTGTTGAAGGAATGGTGACAGGAAAATGCAGAACGCTGAGTAAGTAATTAGAGTAGGTAAAAAGGGGAAGCAGTGAAGAAAAAACCTGAAGATACACAGGGAAGATACTCTAGTAGGGGACAGTAAAGTAGCTTAGAACTACCTTTATCTAAAGAGACAGTGTAATACAAGAGAATGTGATTTTCATTTTTTTTTCCTTATTGTTGTTCAGTGTTTTATAGTTTAATCTTTTCTTTAATGCTGCCAAAATGTTTGCAAGCTACAGAAAAGGCAACAGGAATGTCTCAACGTCTGGCGCTCAGAGCACCATTAGCTTAATCATTTTGCCGAGCAAAATGCAAGTACGGAACTAAATGAGCTGTGGTCAGATTAGATCACCCCTTCTTCCCCTCCTCCTTCCCTGGTGTGGAAGATTGAATTCCATTCTGTTTACTGAAGTAGGTAAAAAGGACAGCAAGCAAAATATAGTTTGAGGAGACTACTGCTGTCATTTCTGGGAGAGACAAATAGCAGGGTAGATCGATCTACTTTCAGCCTCAAAATCTGTGTTAAGCTTGGTTTTTAAAATTTTTTTTTAGACTTGCAACCAGTTACTTACTCGGAGCCTGCGTTTTGGTGTTCAATAGCATATTATGAATTGAATCAAAGAGTGGGAGAAACCTTCCATGCGTCCCAGCCTTCCCTGACTGTAGATGGCTTTACAGATCCATCAAATTCAGAGCGATTTTGTCTAGGTCTGCTTTCCAATGTAAACAGAAATGCTACAGTGGAAATGACAAGGCGACATATAGGTAAAGATCTCTGATCTTTTAACTGTTTAATTTCATTTTGTGGGTTAAATTACCTGGACTGACCCAGGTAGGATGTGTGTTGGGTTCCTTTCACCCCTGTGCAGACAGCCATCAGCCGTATCTCTCAGGGCTTGTCAAGGGTAGTTTGGTCTCCCTGGCTGAGAACAGAAGTGGAAAGACACAGAGTCACTGCTTCTGAAATTAGAGAGAAATGCAGCAGCTTCTACCACTGAAGCAGAATTGGGGAGAGATGTAGTGATGGCTGGAGCTGAAAGGAGCTGCCTTTCCTCAGTGAGTAGCCCCATAGCTGGTGGCAGCTGCAGTGGCACTGAGGGCAGCACAGGCAGAAGCCACTCTGCTGTGTGGCACTCTGGTAGCTCACATTGCTGTTTTTGCTTCCTGGGAAGTGATGGCACACCAAAGCATCCTTAGGGGCAGGTTCATGGCTCCCAGGCTCCTCAGTGGGCCACTCTGCCCTGGGCAGCATTTATGTTCAGAATTGCTTGTAACTGAAATTTAAGCTTTAATTACAAAATATTCCCATATTGCTTAGGTTATTGTAGTTTATGAAGTGCAGAATGGACACTGATAGGGTGAAATTCTGAATTATTTTCCAAAATGGAAAAAGCTGCTATTGAGAACCCATTGTTTTGACATGATTAAGATTTTCTTTGTAATGGTTAGTCAGGAATGTTGTTTTCCACAATGCAGTGTCTTGACTTTGGGTTCTTCTACAAACTACCTTAATTTTTTTTTTCCCTGGATACTTTCACTAGCAAAATTTACGAGATTTTTTTGGTTGTTGTTTTTACTTGCAGTAAATTTTCAATCTCTTCTGTTGAACCAACCCCTTTTATGCCAAGTCCAAATGCCAAATCCACATGTTTGTCTAGTAAAAGTTTAGATGTGTGGACATCCAGGTTATGCCTGTGCTGATTGGTCAAAATGATCAATGATGAGGAAAAGCAAAAATCTCATGAGCCCTTACTCTTTAATAAGGGAGCTCACATTTTGTTTACAAAATTTGTTTAAACAAAAAAGTCAAATGGAAA
This sequence comes from Prinia subflava, assembly GCF_021018805.1. NCBI lineage: Eukaryota > Metazoa > Chordata > Aves > Passeriformes > Cisticolidae > Prinia > Prinia subflava. Next base: position 101,940,947 of record NC_086283.1, on the reverse strand, counting down.
CTATGGCCTATAAAGTATCTGTTAATTAAAAATAGTTCTCTCTGGGAGATCAATTGCACATTATTTACTTTCTGCTAGAAATAATACATGCAGATTTATTTTCCACTCAGAGAGACAGAACAAAATAACAATTTAAAGGTGGACAATTGAGTCCATTTTGTACTTTTTGTAATAGGGCTAAATGAAGTCATATTGTTTCTGTTAAAGCAGTACAGGGGTATGCAGTGGGTTGTGAAATAGTGTGGGTGCATGTAAGGAGAGTGCTGCAGTGGTGATCTTATGTTTTCTCTTTTGACCATAGTGACCTGTGCTGCTTCACATACAATGCTTTAATATTGGCACAAGTTTTAATTCTGTTTTTATGAACACTGCTTCTGAGCTTGGATTTGGTTACAAGCCATTATAAGCCTGGAAAAGCTCTTTCACTTTTATCCAAAAATTATTCTGCCTTTCCTTGATCTATTGTGCATTTGTGAGAGAAAAATGCGATTTAATTGTGTTCTGCTCCTGCTACAGCTGTCAGCACGGCAGTGAGGTCCTGTAGATAATTGATTCCTGTGTCTTTTGTAAAGAAGAGCCTTGGCCTTCTCTGAGAAATAAACTCCCTTCCTCTGGATTTCCCTGCAGGCAGGGGAGTGCGCCTGTATTACATCGGCGGAGAGGTTTTCGCCGAGTGCCTGAGCGACAGCGCGATCTTCGTTCAGAGCCCCAACTGCAATCAAAGATACGGCTGGCATCCTGCAACTGTGTGCAAAATCCCTCCAGGTCAGTGTCCTTACCACGGCTCTCCTGTGAAAATACCCAGTGGAGCTGTTCACTGAACGGCGTCTGCTTTCCTTTTTTGCAGTTTCTTCGTAGAGTCAGGCTTCTGCAGCAAATGCAAGTCTATTCACTGACTGTACCTTTTTGACTCTTTACAGGATGCAATCTAAAAATCTTTAATAACCAAGAATTTGCTGCTCTTCTGGCTCAATCTGTGAATCAGGGCTTTGAAGCAGTTTATCAGCTTACTAGAATGTGCACCATAAGAATGAGCTTTGTTAAAGGATGGGGGGCCGAATACAGGTAAGAAAAGAAAACCCTTTGTTCTTAAGTTCACAGTTAATACTTTCTGTTTTTTCACTAGTGTATCCATACATACGCGCGTCTTGCTGCTATTATGGATGTGCCGTCTGCAAATTGAACCCATATTTTCCTTTTTTCACCCCCTCAGCGATGGAACTGCTAAGTTACAAAGTCCATAAACCGATTTTAGTGTTGCACTGAAGCCAACTGTTGAGCAAGGAATGTCTTGAAAGTTCCGTTCCCTTGCTGAGTCCTGCTGGCTTGTATGTTGTGGTGAAATCTGCAGCATCATCTTGGAGTTTCACAGTTTGTGCTGTGAGATTATTTGCTCTTTGTAGCATGAGCTCCTTAGGCTGTGGTGCAGGATGGGGTTCATGGTACCCAACAGAGAGACTCTCAGTGCCCCTTTCACAAAGAAATGGCTGAAGATGGTGTATCTAAGGGATGGCAAGTATTTTGGAACTTGCAGTGGAAAAAGCTTTGCAGGAGTAAGATGACTGGGTTTATGTAGCAAAATTTCTAAAAACGGTTCTTTGAGTGGAAAACTCAAAAATAGCATTCTGTCTGCTTTTAAATAGATTCCAATTGTGTTCCCTATTAGCACAAATGAAAAGCTGTAGTTGAGGACAGTGCCTGTTTTTAATGTAGAATGCAAGTTGAAGAAGAAAAGGAATTGACTTCTAACTGAGCATTTGTTAAAATTTTATTATTTTGCAGAGTTAGAACTTTGGTTTTAAACAAATCTCTTAAACCTCTCTAGAAATCGTCCATGAAAAAATGAAGTCCGACATGTCAATACCCTAATGGTAAATGGTATAAAACACAATGGTTTTTTTTAAGCCATATAACTTCTGAAGTTGAATAATGGTGTGTAGGCTCCACCTGGGTTGATTCCTTTATCTGCTCTTGAAACACGTATATGTAAATAGCAGTGTCAGTATGTGGGGGAGGTTTCTTAGCTAAATGAAGCCAGTTTTGTAATAGTCTAATGAGATGAAATGAGAAATTTGAGTAATGGAATAAATTGGTACCTCTTTGTTAGGAAGAGGTACACAAGGAAAAATCTGGCTCAGGTTTAAAGAGCTATTGGATTTGGCTCTGAAGGAGTATGTATACACTTAGGCATAATTAAATACAACATTCAAATCTGAGCAGAAGAAAGGCTTAATCAGTCAGATTATATAGAGGCATTTGAAATGAACAGAGTGTACGTGCTGGTTTAAAACTGGGGAGGCTTTTGTTAAAGTTACTTCTGAGTGGGGAGAATGGTGGTGGTTGGTCTATAAACTGTTTGTAGACCATTGGGTTGAAAAAGCTGCAGTGTTAGCACTGCCAAAATAGCACAAAAACTGGTTACTGACTCATGTTGAACTCATTTCTTTGCACCTCTCTGAAGGATGATGCTAATAAATTACTGATACACAAAGCTTGTAAATATGCTCTAATTGGGATTAGAGCAAGAAGAGGTGGCTCCAACAACACAACACTGAATTTAAATTAATGTAGTCTGACTTGTCAAAATGGACCAGGGAACACTGTGACCCCCATCACTCTTGTTAAAACATCTGTGCTTCATTATTATGTGAAAAAATTATTTCCCATAGAACAGGCTTAGGCAAAGCATTAGTTGCATTTTAGGCATATGTGCATAAACGTGCATGTAAGACAAGGTGATACATTTTACAGGCTTGGTAGACAAAGTACCTCACAAAGCTTTTTGCTTTGTTACATGTTGGTCCAAATTTGGGATGGTAGAAGTCCAGATCACCAGTCAAATGTTCATGTTAGCACAGGAACTGTCCAGGTTCAGGATCAACCTAAAGAAGCTTCAGCAGAGGTAATTAGTGATCTTTGAACTGGAAATCTGTAGGTTAAAGAAACTGAGGTTTTAGCTTTAAGGTGGTTGCTCAGTGACTGTCACTATTTTATCAATTTTTACCAGCCTGCTGCAAAGTGAGGTTTTGTTAAACAGAACCAGTTGTAAAATTTTGAGGAAGTGTGTTGTGAAACACATTGTAGGGGAGTTGACAGTGGTGGAATAATGAACTTCCTTCTTTGGAAGAGGATTCAAGAGTAAATGGAACTACATTTCCTGTGGTTGGATGTGTTTTTCTGTTGTATCATTTTGTTCTAGTGTAGACATTCCGGGCTAAGATAACTGTTTTGTAGGGTGCTGGAAGAGCACAGACCCCAGCTGCTGTCTTGTAGAAAACGTGAAACATTTGAAATCAGTGTTCACTGTCTTAATCTTTCTGCCTTTTCAGTTCCTCTGTTTATATAAACAGATTTCCTTAAAGCAAAGGGCTGCAGTGCCAACAGTAAAAATGGAGGAGCTCGATTTGTGTCTGACTAATCTGCTGCCTTTGAATCTTGGGATAGCTGGAATTGCTAGGAAAAACTGGCTTAACAACCACAGTCTTGCCAATCGAGTTAGGGTAAACTCCCATGCCTGGAGTGGGTACAGTGAAATAGGATTTCTCAGGCAGAGTTTGTTTTGTCCAATACTGATTTCTTTACTTTGGAGATGAGAAGGAAGGTGTTTGAATAATAGGTCTCTGAAACAAAGGTACATGAGAGAGAGAATGAAGCTTTTATGGTTGTCAGTCCTTCAGCTTTACTGAAATTTGCTGTATGGGATTTAAATGAGGGCTTTTATTGTGGAAAATTATAGGCAAGTTACTATAGAAGACAAGGGAAATACAGTTTCTATTTCACGTTGTTTGTGTGAGGATGTTACAGTACAAGACACATGTAGAAGTGTAAGATTACAGGAAATCAGAGATAAAGTTTAGTGTTCCTTTAAGATACCATCAGTTAGCACGGTATAACCACACACATATTTTGATACAGCTTTCTGACAACACCTACCAGTTTCTTTTTACATTTATCATGTCATTTGCTCCAAAAAGCCAGAGCCTATGATCACCATAGCATTGTGCTGCTTGGCCATGCTGACAGTGCAGAGACAAGGGTTTCTATCCCATATCTCTCAGTAGTTGTCTACAAAATTCAAATCCAGTTATGCATGCAGACTCTTGGAAGGCTGATACAGCTGCACGCAGTTGTTTGTGGTGTAAATTGACTTCCAACTGCATCAGTTGGACAATCTTCACTTCCGAATTTCTTATTAGAAGTTAGGCTCTTGGTATGGCACTTGAAGGAAATACTTTAGTTATTATTCTCCAGGGTGAGATATTCTTGATGTATTATGGACAAGCATGTAATTATTGATGTGTTTTATATATGTGAAGTGCTTTGGAGTTTTGGGGCTTTTTTTTTCCTGGAAAAAGCTTAGTAACAGTTATGGTAATGGTTGCAGATTTTTATATCTCTATGTACTAGATACGGATTGAAACACATTTAATCATATGATGCAGAATTTTGTGGCAGCTGAACCTGCTTTCTGGCTGTGGTGGGTTGAGCCTGGCTGGATTCCAGACAGCCACCAAAGCAGTTCTTTCATTCCTGTCCACAGCTGGACAGGGCAAAGAAAATAGAGCAAAAGTGTCATGAGATAAGAACCATGAGAGACCCTCACCAAATACCATTGTGGGGAAAACAGGCTTGAATCAGTGTTATTGAATGAATTTACTGCTAACACAACCACAGTGAGATAATGAGAAATAAAATAAGACCTAAAACACCTTCCCCCCTTGCCAGCTCTACCTTCTATCCCAGCTGCAAAGGGTTGTAGGAATGCACGTCACAGTCAGTTCTTCACATTTGTTCCTGCCACTGCTTAGGAAGAGGAGTTGGAATCCTTCCCCTGCTCCAGTGTGGAGTCTCTGCCATGGGAGGCAATTTCACATGAGCTTCTCCAGTGTGAGTCCACCCCATGGCAACAGTCCCCCATGAGCTGCTGCAGCATGTCACTCTTCCACGGGGTGCAGTCCTTCAAGGACAGGCTGCTGCAGCATGTGCTTCCCTCTCCACAGGCTCACAGCCTCTCTCAGGCATCCCCCTGCCCTGGTGTGGGCTCCTCCAGGGGCTGCAGGGGAATCTCAGCTCTGGCACCTGGAGCAGCTCCTGCCTCTCCTTCCCTACCACCCTTGGTGTCTGCAGAGCTTTTCCTCTCACATGTTCTCCCTTTGCTCTTCTGTGGCAATCAAAACTGGGCAACAACCTCATTTTTTTTCTTAAATCTGTTATCCCAGAGGCATCACCATTCCTAGCCCGACCAGCAGCATGTCCATCTTTGGAGCTGCCAAAGGATCCCTCTGCCAGACACGGAGGAAGCTTCTGGCAGAAGCCTCCCCTGCTGCCACAACCTGGTGGCACCCACCCCACGCAGTGACTTCTCCCTATTCTTTGTTTTCTAGGCGGCAGACGGTCACAAGCACTCCCTGCTGGATTGAGCTTCACCTGAACGGGCCTCTACAGTGGCTGGATAAAGTATTGACTCAGATGGGCTCCCCTTCAGTCCGCTGCTCCAGCATGTCCTAAAACTCTTCCTCTGTCACCAGTGGGCTAAAAACCGAGTCCAGTCAACAGACTTAATATAACAGCTCGTCTGTCGTAGTATTTGTGTGTGGTCCCCATGAACTGTTTACTATCTAAAAAGGTTTTTTAAAAAGAAAAAAAAAAAAAAGAGAAAAAGAAAAAAAAAAAAAAAAGAAAAGAAAAAAGAAAAAAACAGCACTTGAGGTCTCATCAGTTAAAGCACCTTGTGGATTCTGTTTCCTATACTCTGATACTAGATGAAAATTTAGTGTATAGAAAAGCCTTCTTCAGAAAGAAGGGACAGTTCTAAAGACTCTTTAATGGTGTTTTTTATTGGGTATATAATTGAGTGTCCTAATGGTTATCAATAACATGAATAGCTAAGTATATATAATGTATCATGATCTCAAATATCACAGTATTGTGCTGTTCTACATTTTAGTTCCCATAAATAGTCATTTTGGTTTTTTGGTTAGGGCAAGTATCTCATAAAATTCCAAGACTTTGCGCCCTTATTCTTTTATATTTTTTTAATATAAGCAGGTTTTCAAGTTGTCCTAAACATAAAAAGACTTTCCTTATAGAAAAGATGAATTTTTTGCTGTGTTCTGAAAGAGAAAGTCCCTCCATTGGAAGGGAAAGAAATGTCTTGAGATTCATCTGTGAAGTCTTAAGACACTCTATATACTTAATGGGGCCTAAAATGAATTCATAATATAAATTCTGAGTGTCCATCACACTAGCAGTGTACTTTTTGGTACCCATGAGTTGATGCATCTGTTGCCAGCAATATTGCTGGCAGTGGTGTAATTTGAGACTTTTTTTTGTACCTTGGATCATTGAAATGAGTGGATTTTCTCATGGACTGAGAATTTACCATGGCTTTGGATATTGGATTAAGTGCACAAGGTTATTGGTTTACCCCTCACATCCGTACTTCTTTTTTCATTGAATAAGTCTTACCCCTTATCATCTGTATTTTTTTTTTTTCATTCTTTCATATGTCACGGAAAATAATGGGGTTTAGTTTTTGGAGCCATATACGTTGAAAAATCATTTCCCGGGGTAAGCTAGACTCTTTTTGTTTAGGTTTTAAATAGATGCAGCTTCGTAACATATTTCAGTAACAGAATTTAAATTTCCTGAGTCGCTTTCATAGTTTACTTACACACCAGATCATAAGCATTCATTATGTCATAATGGGCCTTGTTATTAAAAGTAGTTGCTTCTGCAAAACCTCTAGGATAGTGGTTGCTGAGGTATGACCAGCGAAGGAGGACTTCCAGGTTCTTCATGACAGTGCATGTTATTGTGAACCCTTGGACACTACAGCTGCACCATATTAAAAATATTCTGAAATATATTCTACAAATAAGTCTGGGTTGGGGCTGGGTTGGGAAACTGTATAGGAGGGTTATTCTGACTTGAAAAATACACATCTTACTAACAATCTTGTGATCTAGCTGTCTGTCATTCTTTTGTTATTGTGGCAGTAGCAGGATTGCCTTTGTCTGTTTTTTCCATTGTTTCATCAATTACACTAGTTCTGTACTTTGTAAGTACAGCTAGTGATAACTTAGCTTTGAGAACAAAAATGTGGCCAGTGTTACAGCTTTTAATCACTTGACTGAATTGATGATAGTGATATGGATATTTTTATGCCATAATGACTAGGGCATAGAAGCAATACCAAAAAATCAAGCCTTGAGAAAATGGGCCAGACACCTTTCAAAAATTGGCAAAGCAGTTACCAGTTTGTGCTACTTTTACCAGTAGACTAATGTATTGGTAGAACTTGTGAACCTAAGAGATAAGCTTCATGCGTGTTGCATTTGCCTAATATGTGAATACACTAATAAAAGTTTTAATTCTCACAGTGGCTGTTTGGGTTTTTTTTAAATTAATTGCTGTCTATATTTTTTTTTTGTTGAAGGTTAGGAGTTACCCTAATCCACCCAGTTAAATGGTACAAGTGTCCTGCATGTGGTGGGTGGAAAGGTAGAGTGTAGATCTTAATACTTTCCATGCAGCTGTTGTGGAGGTTCTGGATCTGTGTGTGTTTGATGGTTCAGACTCCTACTCCTGATGGAGTTTATTAAAGCAGTTATTTTTCCCTGCCACAGTCAAATTGCATCCTACTATCTCAGGTGTTTACTTTCACCTGTGAGACAGATAGGAGCACCTTGTCTAGGTCAGACTCATGTCTTTGAGCAGGCTGCAGCCTGACTCAGTTGGGTGGCCTAATTCTGTGGTCTCCCTCCTGTGGGTTTCTGAATGAGCCTTTCACCTGTGGCAGTGTTAGTTGCTTTGCCTTGAGCACTGTATTAACCTTGACTCTTCCCAGGAAGTGCCAGGACCCTGCAGGCAGTGCCTGTGGTGCTGCCTGGCTGCAGGACCATTCTGGTCTCTGTTGAAGTCACTGTTTTTGACTTCTGCTAGTACCACTGAAATGTTCTCCTGCCATTGCTGCTCCAGCCACAGCTTAGAGGCACAAGGGAACTCACCTGTAATGTTTGCTTGTCTGTGTTTCATTTAAATACCTTTGGCAGTTCTTGACTAACTTTACCTACCCCTGTTTCTTAATCCAGTGCCTTTCTGGCCTATCCCACTGCTGTTCTGCTCTTCTTCAAAATAACACAGATGACCCCAGCATCTTAATGCAGAATGGCTCTGGTACATAGGGAATGTGACTTCCTCCCTCTCCTCTTCTGCCAGTCAAAGTACTGATGTCCAAAGTACAAATTCTAAAAAGTGAATTATTTTTTCAGAGAGGCTATTTTGTAAAACAAAACACCTAGAAAACAGGGAATACTGAAATGGAGATGCTTTCAGTATGGGGAGCCAGCTGCTTACCTGTATCACAGAGCTGGAAAAATTCCATACAAACTTTGTGTAGCATTGAGTTTAACTCCATGAGCCAGGGTTTTGATCTCTCTTGTCACTAGCCCTGCCTGAGCCTGATTTTCGTAGTATATCCAAAGCCAAGGAGTCAAACACCAGGTAGTTGATGTAAACATCCAAGCCTAAAAATTATTTTCAAGTTGCCTTTTGGCAGCTTGGAGGCACAGAGTTGACTTTTCAGAGCCCTTCCTCCAAAGAAAAACCTGGTTTCATTTATAAGATGTCTCAGGGCTGAGGCTTGAGAACCATATCGAATACCTGGACTTTCTGCAGCTTTAAACTGTGAGAATTTATAGTATCTCTGCATGTTTCCCCCTTCTTTTTGCATGTGGCTCCTTTCTAGGTGACAAATCCCTGCAACAGGCATTCTCTGCTCGTATTTCAGCATTTTGTGTGGAGTCCTTTGATTTCAGGTGGTGTTATACAAATCTGGAACACCATGAGAGCTGTGGTGTTCTCTCATTTTTATTCAGGGCATCCTGTTTAACCACATCTTAACCTCCTTGAGACCAATTGCAGGCAAGGAGAGTAAATAATTTAACTTCAGACTCCATATAAAATTGACAGGGAGAGGTAAAATCTGAATTTGGCTGTCTGGTAGCGTAGGCTGTTGGCCAAGGAGCCTGTTTTAAGTGCATAAAGTAAATATAAATATCTGTCTTAAGAGGTTTTCTGGTGCTATCAAAGTAGTCAGCTAAGAGATTTAAGAATAGTAGGTTTAAACTAATAACACACAGCTAGAAATCACAACTGCTATACTTCATCAAGCTCTTTGTTTTCATGTGTCCAACTTTTTTCATGTTGAAGTGGGAGGGTGTGAAGTTTGGGGGTTTGATAATCATCTGCAGCTCTGAATAGCTGGCACAATGAACTGTGTTTGTTTTAGCCTTGAAACTTGTCACACTTCATTGTGGTTACAGCTTTTTTTTTTAGCATTGCAAGCTGAAATTTTACTGCAGCTGGGTTTTGAGTTAAAATATTGTGAAATACAGGATTTCGCTCTACTCCGCCCACACAGTGTTTTACTTAACTATGAAGCACTGTTCTTTCTACCAAAACAAGTTTGGCTAACCTAATTTTGGGGATGCTGAAGCTTCTGTGCTAGCTCTGAAGCACCAGTGAGGTACTGCCTTTGTTAAAAAAAAAATAAAAATAGCAAATAACATGCCAGCTGCATTAGCAACAGCTTCTGGAAGGAAGAGAGGAAGTTCCACTAAAGTCAAATCCTGTGATCCCCTTCTCATGCAAGCAACAGAAAAAAATCTGCCCCCACATGTCTTGATGGGGTTAGTGTGCACGGGGCTCCTGTGTGAACCAAGGCCTCACATTCTTGTGGTTCTGATGTGCCAGGCCAGGGGGTCCACACAGTCCAATAGACACAGGCACCCCTGGCCTCTGCCTGGCAGGGCCCCTCCAAGCCTGGTTATCCTTCTTTCCCTGGGCATAGCTCTTGGAATTTCCTTCAAGGGGATCAGACATGTCATCATCATCATACCTGGCAGTTCGGCTATGGGCAACTGGAGCTGCTTCCCTTTTGGTGGAACTTCCTCTCTGAGCCTTGCTGTCCTTCAGTTCAGGCACCTGTTGTGCCAGAGCAGCAGTCAATTTTCCATCCCATCTCCTCACATCTTCCCCACAATCAAGCAGGAAGAACCACAGCTCAGCTTGTGGGGTGTTCCTTCTCTCCCTTTCTTGGGAATGTCTGTGTTTGGTGCCAGAACCTCTGATCTGTACTGCAGAGATTTGGAGAAGGTCATCTTTAATCTCCTCCCTGAGTTTCTTGTGGTTCTCCTCTCTCTTGTCTTCTAATTTCTGCAGATGTGTTTCCACAGCTGCATTTCTTGCACATGTTGGGCCATGCACAGCATCTGCAGATGCTCAGAGCTTCTCCATATCCAGCACGGTCTCCTCTGTGTCATCCTCCTTCATTATTGCTAAAGCAGAAGAGTGTTCTTGTGGCCCAAGTTGTACAAGTTTTCACCACATCACAGGTGTACATGGTACCAAGTCTGGGTTCCTGGTGTTTAGGTCATCTGAGAAGACAATCTCTGCCCCTGCCATTTCTCTCAAGTGTGGAGTCCCTTGTTCTCTGGTCTTCCACTGGGTTTGCTGCATCTAGAGATGGTCTGCACACAGATATCTTTGTGCCACACTTGCCAGGACCTGTTCCCAGGGACTGCAAGGGTGAGCCTCCCTCATCATTCCTTGGTCGATAACGGGATCCTGTGACAGGGATCCCAAATGCCTCGTTTCAGTGCCCTCCAGAATTGTAGCCTGGCCTGCAGCATCCCAAAGATGGACTAACCAACTAATTATAGATTCATCAGGTCATGGAGTGTCATCCTTCCTTAGGCCATGAAGGTCCTGCAGGGAAAAGGACTCAACAGTGGCTCCTGATCTTGGGTCAGTTGCTGGCCTTGAGGGCCCTTCTCCCACATCATCATCATCATCATCCTCCACTGGCCGATGGGTTTTGGTTTTGTGTTTTGTGCCTCGCAGGAGCAGGTAGGAGCAGCAACCATTGGTTTAGGCTCGCTGTCTGGTTTAGCTGCAGCCTCAGTGGCTGGAGTAGCTGCTGGTTTATCCCCCTGCCTCCATCTGCTGCCCTACAGTGTCTAGCAGTGCCATAAGCATATGCCAGGGCCCAGCTTATTGCAATGAGCTTTTTCTCCTTAGGGCCACCCTGGCAGTTCTCTTCCAGACATTTCCCCACCTCATCTGGGTTCTAAATTTGCTCACAGGGAAATTCTCAGGCTGTAGGGTCAGAAAATTCCATCAAGGTTTGGGCCCATTCTCTCCCATTCCCCACACCATTCACAATTTTCCACCAGTGGGTCCATGCCTGTGTCAGGGGTCTCAACCCTCATTCTAGAGGAACTGCAGACCATACAGAGGAAGCCTGCCAGGTAAAATACCAGGAGGGTGATATCCTTGGCATCCAGGGGAAAATGAGCATTCTAAAAAGGTGGTGTAACATTTAAAGGACAAGGGAAGGAAAGGCTGGGAAGCCTCACCCCCTGCTCCTTCTCTAACAAACTGGTGCAGTTACTAAAGAACCCCCAGAACAGGCTACTGGAACTAGAACACAGGGTGGGGTGAAGAAACAACCACACGTATTTCGAACAAACCCCAGTACCTTTGTGAAGTCCCTGTTAATCATTATCACCACACCCAGCAAAATAACAACCCAAATCCATGTCCCTCTACATTCCAGGAACAATACTGGAGCTATCTGTGGATAGGAAAACAAGCCTAGGGACCAGAAAGGTATTAACACCTCAAACAGGTCTAGGGACCAGAGAGACATTATAAACTCAAGCAATGTGGTGGGTACTGAGTGCTTAATCCCAGTACCAAGTAAGTGAAACCAAAATGCAATCAGTACAGGTTTTTTCCACTTTTCGAGGCTCACATTGGGCACCAAAATATTTGTCCTGGTTTGGGACAGACCTGGGAAGAAACTTCCCAAAGGGGTCTCTTCTGGAAAAGAGATTCCAGCAGCTCCTTCTCCAACTGGTTCAGCAGAAAAATCTCCTTGGAGAAAAGTGGAAAAAAACTTTATTTCACAAGCACAGTACTCACAAACATTAAAAAAAATAATAGTGTTAAACAATGAACCTTCTCGTTGCTCTGAAGAGATGGCAGATTCAGAGAGTCTTTCTGGGACTCAGTCTCTGGGGCTCAGCCTGGCATCCGGGCCTGGTGTGCAGCCTGGGAGGGGGGCCCGAGTGATTGTCCTGATGTCAAACTGGAGGAAAACTGAACAGCTCCAGAGGGGGAAAAACCCCACAGTCCTGGGAAAACTTTTCTGGCATTGACTAAGGAGGAAAACCAGCAAAAAAAGCAAAGAAAAATTCCTGGTTTTTCTCACGTTCTGCACTGCTGCGAGCTTGGAGGTGATGCCTTGGGAGGGCTGACCTGGAACAGAGACTGGACAGAGCCAGAGAATAAAGCAGGGATTCATTGAAAGGCCTTTAGGATACACCTTGGGCAGGACAAGAACCTGGGCAGGACTGCACCCAAGGTGACCCCAAGGTGAAACCACAATGGTCACAAAATAGGCCACTGGGCATGAGGCCTTACACTTCTGTAAGTTTTGATCTATTTGCATATTGGGGGTTAGTTGTCCAATTACAGCTTCAGGTTATGAATTCTTATCCTTCTTTTCTCTCTTCAGTCCACTGCTGTTTATGCTTTTGGGCCTCAAAACTTGTAACTGTTGTCCTTGATCTGCAGCAGGAATAGGATTTGTTTTGTCTCCCTGTGCTGTGAAGAGAGCTAAGTAACACTTAACAGGAGTTAAGTGTTACTACCCATCTAGGCAGCACAGAATCTGAAATACACAAAAGATAAAACTCAACGCTGAGGGGACTGAACTCTTACCTCTATGTTTTGAATACAGGCTGCCAGAAAAATTCCACTGCTCCCCCAGCCCCTCTTCTCTCTGGGCCCAGCTTAAATCTCCAGGATCATTTCTGTGCACACAGCAGATCAGACAATGGGGGATATACTGCATCAAAAAGTCATCCCAGGACACCTGCTCAGGGACTTAGTTTGCAACTGATCTGAAGCTTTATCACTATTAACAAAGTACTAATGAGATGTGTTTTTCCTGGCCACTTAAGCTTGGCTAGTGAATTACCATCATAAACCATATTAAAGATGGCCTTTTAAAAAACTTTTCAGTCATGTTGGTCCTCTTTTCCATCTCTCTTGGGTGAAAAGTTCTCTGAGTAAGGTTTACATGTCTTCTCTTGGGAAGGCAGAGTGTGTGGAGCACAGTTCTTGTCCTGTATTGTCACAGCTACAATAACTAGAACCAAGGCTTCAAAGCTGAGAGCAGTATTTGATGCTGTGTTAGCTGTTGTTTCATTAACTGTAATCAGGATTAAATCTAGTTAGCTGGCAGAAGAAAAATGAATGACAATGGATATGTAGAGATGTCAGACCTCAGTGCTCTTGATCCTTTTTCTCCTGTGTAGATCTAGTCAGAATGGATTCAATAAAGCCCAGTTGCTTGCCCTGTTTCTCTTGGAATGGGACCCAAAATGTGGGCACAGACATTCTGGCCCTACCGTTTCCCCAGCAGGGGAAGGTGAAACAAAGCAAGCTTCTGACACTCTTGATTTTTCTGTTAACAGCAGCATTTTTGCTCTATTTGCTTGCCTAAAACTGTAGTAAGGTATCATAAAGAATTTATGCTTCATAAATTAATTGAGCTTATGAGCAATGTGTACCTGAGGCTGCAAATTCAGTTTGATTTTAAAACTTGCTCTGCTTTAAAGTCTAGTTTTCTTGCCTTTTCATTTTGAAGTAAAATTCCAAGAACAGCTGTTGTGCACTTAGTGTGGAGGATTATTAAATGTAGGTTGCCAGCAGTTGCAGTTTATCTTTGGGTAAAGAGCTGGATGCTCTCCATGGGTTTGTATTTAATCTTGGAGAGGAGTGGTTTAGAAGATGGTCACCTTTGATCAAGGAGTAACTACACAGGGAGACCAGAGCCTCAAACATGCACCCAAATTCTGAGGAAATTGGAGAAGAGATAGGTCAAGATGCAGATCCAAGTCCTGGGCCAGGGGATTGCAGACCCCCCAGTTACCTGCCACACACTCAGAAATCTTCAGAGATACCCAACAATTGGACAGATACACTGGAATTGTCTGGGTACATGAATTAATTTGAAATTACACAATGCATAATGAGTTTAGAAACACTTCAGAAGACCTGTCTCTTCGGTTTGTGTTGCATGTCCTTGAAGGGTGGATCTGCAGAATTCACCAAGTGAAGCTGAGAAAAATCTGTGTGTGTGTGAGCTGGTGAGATTCACGTGGGGGTTACTCAGCACGGATTCCCCAGGGCTTTCACACCTGTGTGTTGGTGTATATATTTTTTTTCCCCCTGTGGGATCACTGATGTAGTCTGTGGTTAAAAACGAAAAAAGCCTCAGGCAGCAGAGCTTCTTGGGAGAGGGGCAGGACTTTATTGTAGCCAAGCTCTGGGAAGAATCACACTGCTCTTGCTGTGAAGAGGTTTGTGAGCTGCAGGAGGAGTTTCCCTGCTGGGAAAACCGTGTGAAGGACACTGTGCTGTCACAGGGGGTGGTGATGCAGGCCCAAGTGACATCTTTCACGAGCCTCAGCCAAGGTGCTCACAGACAGAATTGTTTGTGCTGTGTTTCCTCCTGTGCTTGGTGCCAAAGCTGGCAGAGGCAGAGGAGCCTGGGCTGGTCTCCCCTGCAGGCACAAAGGGATGGAGATCAACAAGGTCCACCTGAGGGCTGAATGAATAGACCCTACCCAGGCTTTAACAGGGGGAACAGTGCTCTTGCCTTATGTTTCTGTAAGTCTGATGAATAGCAAGGGCTTTAAGTTTAGAGGAGGTCCTGGAAGAAAAAAAAAAAAAGTAATGAAGAACAACTGAAAAAATCTTTTGGATGAAGAGCTGTCAGGCATCTGAGGAGCTCAGCAGCATGGCAGGACTGTCAGGCACTGAGGCAGGCTCTAGGCTGGGATGCACTGTGGTCACTCTGGAGAGTTTCTGCCTCCAGATTGGACATTCCAGGATCCTGATTTGCACAGGAGATGCGTCTCCACCACGGACATGTACGTTCCTAATCCAACATCTCTTCTTGTGCTTAGGCCTGGAAAATGATAACATTAATTTAGAGACAGTAATCTCCTTCTAGACAAGTGCACTTATCTTTTCTTCTGCAGCTTCAGAAGTGTGGGAGTCCAAAGGGAAGAAAAACCACAGCAATTAGCTACACTGCTGTTAGTACTGATGGGAGGGAAAATGTCTTCATAATGTATGCAGACTTTGAGGTTTGTGCAGTGTACGAAATTAAAATGGGCAGAGAGCCAGGGCTGAGGAACACTAAGGCTTAGTAAAACAGGAAAAGTGGTGGAGCTGAGAAAAAGAATGAGAGGGTGGCTGGTGCTCAGCTTCACCAGTGATACGTGGTCACGAAGGCACCCTGAGCAGCGATCTGAAGGCTCGTGATATGCATCTGCTATTTAAAGATCATAAAACTGATTTTCCTTTTGTTACAGCACTGATGGAGTTGTTGGAGCACAGGGGCAGGTTTAATGGAAATGGGGCTGAGGAGCACAAATCCAGTTTTGCATCTCTTGCTGTCAAAGCTGAGGCTCAGCATAGTCTCTTCTGGAGCAACTTGAATTCAAGACTGAAGAACTGACAGCACTTGCCCTGGTGGTTACCTGACCATGAGGATAAGCAGTCTTATAAATAAATAGTAATAAATAGCCCACAACCTCTGTGGGAAGAGGTTTGCTGTAATATCTGCATGACTTCTTATTCTGAAGAGGACATTTTTTGGTTTTTCTGTAGTGCTTGGACAGTTCTTGGGAGTGTTCAAGTGCTCCTTGGCAAATAGTACATCTCATCCTGTACCATGAAGGTGTTCTGTGGTGGGGTTTTGGGAGGGAAAACTTTATTTTTGAGGAATTTAGAAGAGGGTCTGACTTACTGGAAGTCTGCAAGACTTTTTTGTCTCCTGATTTTGTTCTTAAAACACTTAAATCCAAAGTTAGTGGAATTTTGCGTGACAGCAGCCACGCTTGTAAAATGTGGAGAAAACACTGTGTCTTCAGAGGCCCTGAGGAAGAATATTAAAGAGGAACTTTTCCCAGAATACTTATTTGCCAATAGCAGGAAGTCCTATTAGAAGGAGGGAGGAAGAAAACAGCTTCAAAGTTTTCTGCTTTCAAACAGGGCGGGGGCAGTAGGAATGGAATTAGCTTGCAAAAAAGAGTTTAAATATTTTAATTGTGTTTGGGTTTCACTGGGTTGAAACTTGCGTGGCTGATGGACCAAGGCCTTGATGAAGTGAAGCTTGAAGAGAACTAATTTCAAGCATAGGACACTTTGTCATAAATGTGCATTATATTTTTAGTTTGCTGTGTCAACAGACACCCTTGTTTGGTGTAGATTCATTTGGTGACCAAAGCAGTGTGGCAAAGGTGTTCTCTCTGCACTGAAGACACTTAGAAACAGGTCAGCCACCAGCTGAATTATTGATTTTGTGTGATGTAAGAAACTCACTGGGTGCCTCTGGGAAGGCAGTTCTGATCTCTGTTCCATCCCAAGGACACAAACTGGAGGTCAGTACTCCCATTTCCCGTGTGCATGTTCACACACACCCTCTTGGACCTCATTTCTGACCATCTTGTTGAAATCAAGGGGTCTAACAGAGGTTTGCTGCAGCAATGCCATAGTTACATGCCAATGGCCATAATTGTGTTTTCTCTCTGAGCTCCACCCACTGTCATGAGTTTACACAAGTGGACCCTTGTTACATTCCCCTGTGGGAATGGTTTCTCCGCCCTCAGGGACCTCTAGAGCTTGTACCATGCAATTTGACCCTTTCTTCCCTTTCTGACCCCACTGACTGACCCAAACTGCCCCTCCCTGGCAAGAGCTGAGAAAAGACCCTGTTCCTCTGTGCACGCCCTCTTTCCCTCTGGAGACCACCTGGAATAAACATCTTACTGCAGCTGAGGGTCAGAGCCTCTTTTGGGTCATTTTTCCTGTCTATCAAATATTCCTCCAGAGCCTGAGAAGGCCTGAGTTAGCTTGGAACTTGGCAGGGATTAAAAAGGAGGATTTATTTTCAACTGGTGCCCAACGTGGGGTGACATCCCCTTGGGAGTCAACACCCTTGAGCTCATCTGGAAGGTGACTGTAAAATTTGGGGATCTGTTTGTACCCAGTGCTTCCACCAGGTGTGCTCTGAGGGCTGAGACACTTACATGAGCAGAAATAATGATTTATCCTGACTTTGGGACAATGAGCAGAAATCTGGGAATTTGTATCTCTGGCATGGGATAAGCAAAGACTCCCTTAGTCTGCCCCCAGTCCCTGGGTCTGGTGCTGTCAAAAGATCTGGGCGGGTTGAGAAGAACTAATGTTAATTAGCACTGGAGAAGGTGGCACTGGTCATACCAAATGCTAATATGGGCCTGTGGTGTCTGACTATGTCTAACAAGAAATAAAAGCAGATTAATTTCTGACTGTGGCCTAAGGAGCTCCAGTGTCCTCGCAGAGGGTGCTGCTAGCCTAAATTTGCCATGACCCTGTCAAAATCCAGTTCCATGGGTGAGCCAACTTTTGAAAAGCATTTCTGTTTCTTTGATATTAGGCCAAATCATTGAAAGTCATCTAATTAGGGAAAAAGTCATCTAGTTAAGGAAGTGATTAAAAATAATGGAGGAGCAAGGGAGTAATTTGTGGACTTTTCCCATGGCATGGGGTGTTTTAGTGGCACATCCAGTTCAGCCCAAAATTCATGTATAGGATGCCAATACTGGAGTGCCTGCATCCATGGAGCTCTGTCTCTAAGACTTTTCCTCAGCTGTGACTGAGCCAATTCTGAAACTGATGATTTCCAAGGTGTGCTTTTTGAGGTGTAAAGCAGGTGTTCCCCCTCATTTTATATTCTCTGCTGCCCTGTGCTCTGGCTGACTTTGGTGAAACCTTGCCAAAATTCAAAAACCCCATACTAGGTGAAACCCCTAGTATGGGGTTTTTTAATTTTGTGTTCTTGTTACCTATGTGGTCAGGAAAATGTCAGCTCTGTGACAAGCCAGGTCCTTTAGAGCCTCCTCTCTACACAAAAGAACTGATTAAGTGTGCAGATTAAAAAGGAATGAAATACTCACACTGAACATGATCGAGGTAACACCATAATTTCAGAAGTTAAAAAAAAAGAGATCTCTTTTCTCAGCCTCGCTCCCTTAAAAGGTGTTTGTAGGGGTTGTTTCATCCAGAAGAGGCATCAGATTCTCTCCACACAGGCATCAAGCCCCCACAGCCATGGGAGGGAAAGTGATCTGCTGAGAGTTTGTGTGGAGGAGTGCCAAGGGAGGCAGCCTGAGATGAGCAGTGTCTGTGAGCAGATGGAAAGCAGATAAGAGCAGTCAGTGGGTAGTTTTTCATGCCCTTGTTTTGCTGGAGTCCTCGGGTGCTCCTCTCCCGTGTCAGCTTTCAAACGAGGTTGAGCTCCTGGGGAGTTTCTCTGTTGCCATCACCCGAGGATGCATCTGCAGCACCAGCACTTGAACCCACTCTGTCTTCCTGCCCCCAGCCTCAGGCTGGTTGCACCAAGCCAGTGTTTTCCTGACAGGGTGTAGTGGTTTGAAAGCAAAACCAGTGAGACTTCAGGTCAGAAATACAATTTCATAGAGAGAAGAAGAAACAAACAACAACAGCAACAAAAAAAAAGGGTAAAAAAAAAATGCAATAGTACAAAAGACCACTGCCAGAGTCAGAATGCAAACCTGACACCCTGTTGCTCAGGGTGTTGGAAGCAGCCCGCAGTGAGTCCTCCCACAGTGACAGATGTGGCTCTGCTGGAGTGGAGATGATCCTCAAGAAAGGGTCCAGTCATCCTCTGGGAATCCAGTGGGAACAGCTCCCCTGGTGTTTGGGATTGCTGTTTTATCCCATGGAAAGGCTTTGGTTCCTCCCGCTGGGTGGAGCATCTCCCAATGGGATGAGGTGATGTTATCAGTCCTGTGAGAGCCTTCAATGGCCCATTCACAGGGGATGTCCCTGGGAGGAGGATGGGTGGAGGAAGAGATAAGGAGGCCCTGCCTTATCTGGTGTTATCAGGTGTCCCATTAACAGAGGGCATCCACCCTCTTTCCATCCCTAAAGTTACAAGAGATAAGGAACAATATCTCCCAACCGACTCCAACAGATGAAAATAGAATACACATTTGTGGTTACATTTCTCAACCCAAGACACAGGGTACCACTGTTGGCAGCCCATAGCTCTGAGCCATGGAAACTCTGAAGTGAGCTGTGTGTTGTTCTGCCTGTGTCCCCCTTCCTTTGGCTTGCAGAGCTGGTTGGGTTTGAGCCCAGCCAGACCCATCAGGGTCTCTCTCTTGTCCTGGGTTAATGAGACAGTGGTGGGGATGTTGTGACCAGAGTGTAACTCAAGAGGGGTTGAAATGGGAAAGGATCTTCTTCAAAGAGGCAGAATAATGAGGAATAGGTGTTGATGTTTATGACAGTGGTTGTACAGCAGTTGATGGACTGTTTGACTGTTTTTGTTCCAGGTAGTCTTGGAATTTGCAGATGGGACACCACCACAAGGTCTGAGGACCTTCAGTGACCTTGATTCCTGGTGTAAGAGAAGCTCTTTTGACCTTGGGCATTAGCCCAACACACGTTTCCAAAGAGCTCCAACAAACAATCTGTGCACTTCTCACCTCACAGAGAAGGTGGGTGAGGATGGACAGTGACACAGTCACTTTTAAATATAAACTGGTAGAGAAGTTGGAGGCAACAAGTGCAAATTCTCACCTCAACTTTCAAGTTGTGTTGAAAATAACTCACTTTTTTCAAAATTGATACTCTCTAAAAAAAAAATAATGAGGGTACCTTGTTGATTAAAATGTTTTAAGAAATTTAAAATACCAAGGAAGTCTTTGTTGAAGAGTACTAGGTGATAGTTTTCAGTTTACACAAGAGAAACAAACAAATTTTGTTATATTTGGATTAAAAACAGGGGGGGGAAAGCTCCAAGCACTTTTGACAAGAGTTGAAATATTACATGGGGAGGTGTTGATTATGTGGGACTGCTGAATAAAAGCAAAGCAGACAATTTGGTCCCTTGGCCATCATTCCAGACAGGCAAGCCTCCCCGAGCTGATGTCACCCCATGTGTCTCCAGCTATTTAAAAATTAAATTTTTCTGACAAGCCTTCTGCTGAGTATTTCTCTCTTTGAATCTTCCTTTCCCATATAACATGGAAACTATATCTTTCCACATAGGGTGGGCATTCAGTTCTGAAATTCCTCCAGCTGTGGTTGTTTACACCACAGTAACTTCCCAAAACTGCTGTATGGATTCAGGCTGCTTCTACACCCCTTGTCCCTGCCTCCTCACAACAGGCCTGTCTTATCCTCCAAAAATTGTCTGTGCTGTATTGTTCTCTAACTCTCCAGCCTAATTTTTTTATCATTTAGGGAAGCAATCTCTTGATCTGTGTCACTGACAGGTGACATCTTCCCCTCTCAAGTTGGCTTGTCCAAAACTCTAGGTCTCTGTCATGGGTTGACATTAGACAAAATGCCAATGCACCCATGAGGATATATTTTACCTAATGAACTCCTGTGAGATGTGGTCAAGAACAGAGCAGAGCAGGCCTAATACTTGAAACAGACAGACAATTTATTATACTACATGACAATGGACAATAGAAAAGGAAAGAAAAACCCAACCACCCAAAAGCAGAAGAGAAAACCTCCCAAAACACTGCTTCTCCTCCCCCCAATTTCCATTCCATACATGCTCACTCAGTTGACTCTAGCACATTACCTTCATCTACTTGCTTAATCCCTCAACAACCCTGGGTTCCTAATCCAAATCATCATCCTTTAAAATTCAGACAATCCACATTCCATCCAGGACGAGAGGAGTCTCTCTCGCACCACAGACCCGCCCCCCCACAGGAAACACAGGTCCACCATCCCGTGTTCCCACGTCACCCATGGCACTGCCTGGAAGGGTCTGCCAGGGTGACACCCTCCTTTCCATGTCCAGCACTCACTGCCGTCCATGGACCTGCACTGCAACAGGGCTCTTTTTAAGGATGTTTTGGCCAAGTACCAAAAACCAGCCATCTTCTCATTTTTGGGACTCAGGTCCCCCCCATTTACCCCTGGGGCCGGGGGCTCCAAGAAGCAGGCCAGAACGTCTCTGGGTTTGAGCCAAAAACATCCACCCAAACACAGTCTTATTTATAGTCAGGAGGGTCCAGGGTCCGTCTATGGCTATCATTATGCAAGAAAAGTCCAGCCTCATAAGCCACTCCTCTTCATTCCGGCAATCGAAGGGGCTTCTTTTCATCTCACATTACCCTCTCGGTCCCAGGCTGTCCTCTCTCTTCTAAAACCACCAACTATGAGAATTCAGCATCCAGGGATAACTCTCTTCTGCCTTAGAAAGAGTTAAAAGCTTTATCTCCCACCACCAAGGTCAGGCACAGGCGATCGCAGGCACTGCAGCTCTCACAAGCAGCTCCAGCTCGGCACCTTCTCTCTGTGGGGGGAGGAGAGAGAGACGGGACCGGGGGGGGGAAGGGGGGGGAACGGGATGGGACAGGGAGGGGGACGGAAGGCACCTCCAAAGTTCTCCCTCCACCCCTCCATTCTAGATGGAAGCTGGACCAGCTCCACTCCAGCTCCCTCTGTTCCCCACCCCAAAGCCCACCTTGCTCAGCCAGGCCCACCTTGCTCCCCTCCCCCACCCGGCCTAGCCAGGCCGGCAGGGGAGAGGAGAAGACGCTCCCTCTCCGAAAGCAGAGCAGGAAAGAGAGAGTCCTGCTGGGAAATCCAGCTTTTAACCCCTCGTGTCCTCAGAGGCGTGTCCACCTCTTAGTGGCCAACAAAGGTACCAATACTCAGACCTAAGGACTGATTGGTTTGACCACTACTTCCAAAAAAACTCACTTTCCTTCAAACCACGACAGTCTCACAGAGCTTAGGATCTGGGGGGAAAAACCCAAAAATCCACAATTCTAAGACATCCTACAGTGATTGCAGTTAAGTTGGTGCAATCTGAGGAAGGTTTTGTCTGGAATCTTGTATTACTGTGAGAATGGAGATTGTTAGAACATCCTGTGACTCTCTAGCAAGTCTCTCCTTGACTTCCCATTGGGCATGGTTTCCTGTTGGGGAAGATGAAACAGGGAAATCTTACAAATGTGATTGCTTGGCAAAAGAATCTGAGAATATGAAACCTGTAAGTGAAATAGAAATGAGAGCTGGTTTTGATATATAAGATGCCAAGCCAGTCAGTGACTGAACAACTGGAAAGACAATGTTTGAGTGGGCTGAAGTGGTTTGAGTCCCTGTGGATTGAACAATGTCCTTGGCAAACAGAAGGGATGCTGCTGCAAGCTGAAGGGTCCAAGGGTCAGGGAGACCCTGCCAGTTTGGCAGAGAAGAAAAGAAGGGGTCTAGAAAGCAGCTTTTAGTGTTTCAAATGTAACACAGTATGGGAATGTAATACTTCTAATAGGCTGTATGCAGATTCTCTAGGATTTGTGTCTTTTACTGGTTGTAAACTAGGATATTCAGTGCAGAAAAAGATATAATGTATTGTAACCAGAACTTAGGTGTCTCTCAGGCACTCTTTTAGCTGTGACCAGCAGCTTTAAGCTTGGCTCTTTTGATACCCACGACCCTGTGCAATAAACTGCACGTTAAAAGAGCTGCTGGAGTCCAGAGATCCCTCTCTCTTCTACAGTTCCCCTCCCCTGCTAACCCTGGTGCTGCAGTTGACACCCTGTGGTCAGATGGTGTCTGTGGGCACGTGGCCTTTGTTCTTCCCTTGAGGCTTCACCTGCTCCAGGTGCTCCCAGCTGGAGCTGGGCTCTCTCTGCTCTCCTGTCAGACTTTCCCACAACAACCTGGTCACTGTTGGTGCCTTGGCAAGGCCTGGTGGGTGGCTGGCAGCAAAAGCCTGGTTCTCCCTGGGTTCGTGTCAGCAAACACCATCTTTTCTGGTCAGAATATGTTGTACAGGCAACTTCAGGAGCCTTGGCATGGTCCTGGTAGACACAGAAATTTCACATTCGTGCCCTAAAGGTCTGGGCTGTTTTAAAAGGCATTCATGTGAAGCTTTCTGGTCTATCAACCACAGTTTGCTATATCAAAAACTACTACCTTTTCCTTTGTCAGGCAGTCCTGATTCCCCTGTGGGTTTCGGGTAAAGACAACAGGATTTCCTTGTCTCAGCAGCTCCCCTCCTGCTTGTCCTTGAGTTCTCTAGGAGATGAACTGAGAGGAGGTTTGCTTTTTTTTTTTCCCACCAGGTTGGGGATCTATTTTGAAATTATTCCGAAGGCATGTGCTGTGAGGTTAGCCCAGTGTAAATAAACCCAGCCTGTTTATTTCCCATGTGATTGGCAAAGCTGGATGCCTCTGAGTAGATTCATGCCCAGGGTCTTTCCGAGGTCTTTTGGATTGCATGGCTCAACTTCCCTGGAATCTCTCAGGAAGCAAAGAGACAGTGATAGGATGTGAGAGAATGGGTGGAGTTTTGTCAGGGGATATTTAGGATATCAGGGGAAGATTCTTCCCCCAGAGGTGCTGGCACTGCCCAGGCTCCCCAGGGAATGGGCACAGCCCCAGAGCTCCAGGAGAGTTTGGACAGCGCTGCCAGGGATGCACAGGGTGGGGTTGTTGGGGGGTCTGTGCAGGGACAGGGGATGGACTTGGATGGTCTTTTTGAGTCTCTTCCAGATCAGGATATTCTGTGATTCCTGAACTTTGCCACTGCTTTGTGCAGCTCTGAGGAAGTCACAGTGATGGCCCGATG
The DNA here is from genome assembly GCF_021018805.1 of Prinia subflava. NCBI lineage: Eukaryota > Metazoa > Chordata > Aves > Passeriformes > Cisticolidae > Prinia > Prinia subflava. The sequence continues at coordinate 101,917,189 of NC_086283.1, read as the reverse complement.
ATTCTGGGCAGTGAAGCAGCTTGGAGCCAAATTTCAGTGTCTGTCCCTGTGTGCAGGAGGGGCAGAGCAGCCTCAGGCTCTGCTCCAGGGGCCAGAAATGGCACCAGAGGAACTGGCAGGGACTGAGCCCAGGGAGTTCCACCTAAACATGAGGAAGAACTGCCCTGGGCATGGCTGAGCACTGGACAGGCTGCCCAGAGAGGGTGTGGGGTCTCCCACTGGGCATATTCCAGAACCATCAGGATGCAATCCTGTGCCCTGTGCTCTGGAATGGCCCTGCTGGAGAAAGGAGGTGGGACCAGCACCCACTGCGGTCCCTTCCAGTCTGACCCATTTGGGGATTCTGTGATTTATCTTGCCCTCTTCATGTCACAGTCTGCTAAAGACTGCGGTCCCTGAAATCTCTGTGGGATAATCACTGAGCCAGAGATGTGCCCACTTGCTTCATCCTGAGTCTAAAATTCTGTACCTCACAGCTGGGATGTCCTACAGGTCTCCTTGTTTTCTAACTCCTCTCCCTCTGTGCTACCAGAGGTCAGAGATGAGGAGAAGGGGTCTTCTTGAAGCAGCTTTCCCCTCTTCCTCTTACAGCTTCTGAGTATTTTGGGACACCTGGTAGAGCCAGCTGCTTGTGTTTCCCCTCTGGCTCTTTTAAGATGTCCTGTGCTGGTTTTGCCTTGGGCATCTCTGTCCTTCCTTTGTCTTCTGGGACTGTCATGAGGGGATGGAGGAAACGAGACTCCTCAGGGCTGACACAGCTCAGCCCTCAGGGAAGGAGCGTTCCTGCAGAGCCTGCCCTCTAAGGACCCAAGAGACTGATCCTGCCCCTTCCACACCTTCTCCAGGAAGATTCCCCTCCCTGCAGAGCTGGGGGAGCACCCAGTGCTGGGCTGAGCAGCTCCAGGGCTGCGTTTTGGCGTGGAGGGCTGACCCTCTGCCCCGGGGATTAGTGACATATGGGAACTGATGGGATTAGGTGGGGATGGGATCACGGGCTGGGGGAAGCAGCTGTACACGCTGGCTGGTGTCCCCACCTGCATGCCTGGAGCCTGCTGGGGCTGGATTGCTGTGTCTGAAAGGAAAACCAAAGAGGTGTGATGGACCTCCATCCACCCATGCACCGAGCTGTGGGCGCTGGTCCAGGCTCTGCAGAGGACACCTTTTCCATGTCTCACCTTTTCCAGGTCTCACCTTTTCCAGGTCTCACCTTTTCCAGGTCTCACCTATTCTGTGTCTCCAGAGCTGTGCTGGGGTGGCTGCAGGAGGATGCAGAGCAAAGCCTCTGTTCAGCCCAGTAATAAATCTGTAAAAATATTGAAAACAACGTAACTTTTACTACTTAATGGCATTAAAAGAAGATTTTTTTTTTTATGCTGAGGGTGTGGACGCCCTGGCACAGGGTGCCCAGAGCAGCTGGGGCTGCCCCTGCATCCCTGGCAGTGCCCAAGGCCAGGCTGGACAGGGCTGGGAGCAGCCTGGCACAGTGGAAGGTGTCCCTGCCATGGCAGGGGGTGGAATTGGATGAGCTTTGAGGTCCCTTCTAACCCAAACCATTCTGTGATTTTGTGAGATCATTTAGCTACATGAGAATGAAGGAGGGGAGAAAGAAGGAAATAGTGAAGATTCTTTTGAATTATGCAGTACCAATTGTCACTGCACACACTAGGAACTTATGGAACTGATGCACACCAAAAAAACCTCTAGGAAAGGGATCAGGGTCATGTTTGGCTTTTCTATTCTGATTATAGCCAACTGTTCTTGCAATTTAAATCACATTTTATGGGGAGAAAAGAATTGTGGTAGCCCCAAGCCATGAAAATTCAGATTTCATTTTATTTTTTTAAGAAAAGAAAGCACACAGCAAAAGTTGAAATGAGAAAGTTAATGAAACCCATATTCCACCGGGCACTTGCACTGAAACTTTGTAAACACAAAAGAAAATATTCTTAAGTAAGCTAATGCTCCTTGAATAGGGAGGACTCTCTGTGATCCACTCTGGTAGGGTTTGAACCTTTCTGTATTTCAAACAGTTGGAAAATAATGAGACTTTTATGTCAAATAATATTTTTCATATATTTTTCTTAAAACAATTCATTCCAGACTGGTTTCTGAGTTGCCGCATATGTTTTATAATATGAATCATTTTTACACTAGCTGTAAGGATCCAGATTCCAAAATTTTGGGGGGGTTGGGTGGGGTTTTTGTTTGTTTGGGTGGGGTGGTTTTTTTTGGTTTGTTTTTTTTTTTTTTTTTTTTTTGGTTTTTTTTTTTTTTTTGTTTGTTTTGTTTTGTTTTGTTTTGTTTTGTTTTGGGGTTTTTTTTTGGGTTTTTTTTTTGGTTTGGTTTGGTTTGGTTTGGTTTTTTTTTGCACAGATAAATGTTAATCTTACAGCCTTCATTTCAAGTGGAAGGGTAAATACATGAAGATTTCCCAGGAAATTTAATACACTGCAAGCAAAAAAAAACCCAAAAAAACACCAAAACAAAAAGGATGAAACCTCAAAATGTCGATGGGCATTATGGATGGGAGAAGCCATCAAACCTTAGGTAAATTCTGTTTTTTTGAGATTCTTGTCAGCTGGGATGAAGTGATGTGCCCAAGCTCCCTGTGGCCTTGGGACGCCGTACGTGTGGCAGAGTGCATCAAAACACCCCGGCTCCAACGGCAGGGAGAGTAGATTAAGGGAGCAGGTTTGATCATAAACCTCCTGGAAAACACAGGGACATTAAAGCCGGCTGGATAATTAGCATAATTACATCACAGCGAATGCAAAGGAGCTCGTCTTCAGGGGTGCTGTGTTGTGGGAGCTCTGCCTGGCGGCGCGTGTTGAACGGCAGACTAATGGACTGCTCCGGGGAACAGAGCAGTAAAATCTTGTTATGAATTTGTTTATCAGGAACGCAGGGATAGGCAGGAGCGGCGGTGGCAGTTAGTTGGCTGAGTGATTGCTTTTTTAACCTTGCTTTCTTGCTGAGAGTCTTTTGTCAACACCTGGGCGTCCTGTTCACTTCGGGGGCAAAGGGAAGAACAGGAGCTGGCAGAGGGCCTTGAGGCCACGAGCACTTGGTGCACCTGCAAAGCAGGAGACTGTTTTTGGGGCTGTTTCTTCCTCTCTCTCTCTCCTATTGCCTTTGCCACGCTCTGCTACTGGCTCTGCTGGTGCTTCAAGAAGTGAATCTGGCTCCTGCACCAGTGCTGATTTGTAGAATCACAGAGACGTTTGGGTTGTGGGGGACATAAAATTTCATCCAGTCCCCTCCTTGCCATGGGCAGGGACACCTTCCAGTGTCCCAGGCTGCTCCCAGCCCTGTCCAGCCTGGCCTTGGGCACTGCCAGGGATGCAGGGGCAGCCACAGCTCCTGTGGACACGCTGTGCCAGCTCCTCTTTTCACCAAGGTGGGGAGAGGAACTCTTCACAACTTGGAGATGATCAGCATCTCCTGGGAAAGCTTAAGATGCTTTCTTCAATATCCTGATTTGCTGCTTTGTGGGTTTCTGAGTGACTTGGGAATGCCCCCTGTGGGTTTTTGGGCAGGCATAATTGTGCCTGTGCTGTTGTCAGTCCAGGCTCTCCTCTCTGGTGGCATCTCAAACCCGCTCACCAATTTAGGTCATGTTCAACAGAGGATAAATCTTGCCCAGTCTTTTTGGGCCACCTTTAGGAACATCCACACCTTTTACCCTGCCACAATGTGAGCTTGGTGTTTCTCTTCTGTTTGGTGTGCCACTAGTGACCCAGAAACTCCTGGCCAGCCAGGAACCAGGGGTTCAGCCCCCAGGGATGGGGAATGTGATCAGTGGGAAAACTCTCCCTGGTGGCTCACCCAGCTGTGGAAGGGGTTGAAATGCAGTGGGAGATCTGGGAATGAATCACCAGGGGTGGATGCTTGGAGGCATAGTCATGCATTAGCCTGGGTTATGGGTGGCACTTCATATCACACAAGCATCTTGGCAGTGTCCTGGGTCTCAGCAGGACCAGGTTGGGTGGCTCCTCCATCAAACTACTGAAGTTTTTCTGCACAAGCATGTTCTGTCTGAATTTCAGTGCTGGGTTCATACTCTGTGCTTTTGGTGCTGCTGCTGTGGCATGATTTACTGATTTACACCTTTTAGATTAGCTACTGCTTTCTACTGGAGTGCAAAACAATTCCAAGGATCCTTTACAAATGCTGGAGTTTCAAGCAATCTTTGCAGTTTTTCTCCACTCTGGTGAGGCCCCACCTGGAGTTCTGCATCCAGCTCTGGGCTCCTCAAAAACTGTGGAGCTGCTGGACCAAGTCCAGAGGAGGCCATGGAGATGCTCCAAGGGCTGAGCACCTCTGCTGTGGAGGCAGGCTGGGAGAACTTGGGGTGTTCTCCTGGGGAGGTGTCTGGGGACACCTTATTGCAGCCTTTCAGTACCTAAAGGGGTTTTGGAAGAATCACAGATTTTTTTTTAGCTGGGCCTGAGGCGACAGAACAAAGTGTGATGGCTTTAAACTGAAGGAGTGTCAGTTTAGAGTATGTGTAAGGGAAAAGTTTTTTATGCTGAGTGTGGTGAGCTCCTGGCACAGGACCATGAGTTTCAAAATAAACCATTGGAAGCCCCGTGCCCAAGGTGAGGGTGGATGATGTTTGGAGCAATCTGGGATAGTGGAAAGTGTCCCTGTCCACCTGTCCCCATGGCAGGGGGTGGAATGAGATGAGCTTTAAGATCCCTTCCTACCCAACCTATTCTGGTATTCTATTTCATGGTTCTGTCATGTGGCACACTGAGAAGAAGATGCGTTTGTGATATTGGTTAGGACCAGTTCTTGCTGCTTAGTGGGAAATTAAGACGTGCATTTCTCCTCTTTCCCTGCCAGCAGCTTCACTTCCAGTGCATTTAGCACCAGAAGATCTTCCAAACCCTCTGGTTCCCTGCTGAACGTGAATCCTGCCCTGTGTTTTCTTGGCATCTGTGCTGGAGACTGCCAGGTCCTGAAAAAAACAACCAAATGACCCAAAACACGTGCAGGAGAATTTCTGGTGCTGGTGTTATGCCTTGGTGGGTGCCAGTGCTGAATCCTGACACTGCCTCAGACCTTCCCTCCCCTGTGGTGGGATTTGCGAGGGAGATGCTGGGTGAGGGGATCAATAAATAACTATAAATATAATTATAAATAAATAAATAACACTGCTCTCCCAGGTGGGATGAGATTCAGAACACGGATTTGAGAGACCAGAACAAGACTAACAAATAGCTGTTGGGTCTTGGCAGCCTTCCGTGGTGTCCAAACCCAGCTGGTTCCTGGGAATGGGGGAAACATCAGGGATCTCTCCGTGTCTTCAGACTCCCTTGGCTTTGCCCGTGTGAGCGAAGCCCAGGCAATCAGCTGCCCGTGGGCAAGATGGTTAAACCCGGGAAAAACGCGCTGGGATTTGGCGGGTTTGAGCGGAGAGAAATGAAATATCCACCTGATGGCAGCAGAGAACGGGGAATGAGAGGGCTGAGCGGTCCCCAGCCTCGCCGGCTCCCCGGGCGCACCGGGGCATTCCCAAAAACCTGGAGCGTGCTTTGGTGATGGGACCTTCCATCCGCTGTCCCCTGTCCCCAGGAGAGCCCGCTCACGCCACCCCTGTGCCCTGCTGGAGAGGACAATGTGGGGTTCAGGTACCGCTTTTGGGGGTGCCAGGGCGCGATGAGCAGCAGCAAATGCCTGATGTGGCTGGGAGACGGCTTCTGCCCGGCGGCAGCATCTCCAAAATCCGTGTGCAGGGGGCTGTGAGGGCACAGCTGCAGGCTGGGTGACCGCGGTGGCCCCTGCCAGGGGGGCTGGCTCCGGACAATGTCCCTTGGGCCACGGGCAGGGTCCTGGTGGTGGCCAGGGGGAGCGGGAGAACGGGATGTGAATGGAGCATCAGGGAATTTGGGAGCTTCCCATGAGGTGTGCAAGCAGAAGAGCCCTCAAAGCAAAACAGGGGAGCTGCTTTAGGAGGGGCAGAAGAACTGAAAAGCAGGAGAGGGGATGGTATTAAAGCCTGTCCTGGGGAAAGGGGTGAGGCCAGACACCACAGCTTTTTACAGGCACCTTACTGCGGGGCACAAATGGCTTTTCTGGCCATGCCATCTTCCCAGGACTTGCTGGAAAAGGCCAGGATGTGGGTCTTCCCATGTGCCACAGAGTCATGGCAGCCATCTGTGGCACACTGCTCTGAGGATGACCCTTTATTCCTCTTAACTGAAACACTTATTGAGGAATAATTCTGATCCTGTGACTTTTAGCTTCTGTTCTGACAAACTGTTTGGGTCATGGGAGGGAGATTCAAGGAAAGTTTTAGGGAATGGTCTAAAGGAACACTTTTTAAGCAAAATAATTTCTTATATTTGAATTATTTTCCATTTTGGATTTGATTCTGTTGGGAAAAAAATATTCTTTCAAGTGTTTTATTAGAAAAAAAGTGCAAAATCTTCCCTCCCCAAACCATGCTGGGATGTCCCCACCATTGCAATCAGTTCAGGTCACCAGCCAGGAGAGAGGATTGTTTGCTGCCATAAAAAAGTGGCACTGCTTCATCCCAAAGCCCCTTCCAGGGAGTGGAAGCTTGTTGTCATCCCAAAGGTAAATCCTATGCCTGTCCCTAATGCCTGGGCTCTTGTTTTGATGTGTTCCAAGAGGCGAAAAGGGGAGAAAAAAAAACCACCAAGAAGGAACAAATCCCAGCATAACTGTTTGAAAACTATTGCATTTATTGGAAAACTACTAGGAAAAATTTCTTCACAGAGAGGGCTGCCCATCCCTGGCAGAGCTGCCCAGGGCAGTGGTGAAGTGTTAAAGCTGTGTGGATGTGGCACTTGGGGACAGGGGTGAGTGGTGGCCTGGGCAGTGCTGAGGGAATGGTTGGACATGATGACCCTGGAGAGCTTTTCCAGCCTGAATAACTCTGTGATTCTGTGCTGGCAGAGTCACACACACGTTGCATTAACCTGAAAACTCAGACACGGAAGGTCACTGCTCTGCTGTCAGCTCTGAAGAGCTGGCTGATCTTGGTGTGATTACTGGCCCGTTGGTGAGAATAATTGGAAAACAGTATTTATGTCCAGATGACCTTCCAGTGACCAAGGAATCAGGGCACCAGCAGGTCGCTGATTTGGTGTCAGGTGCAGAGCAGTGGTGGCAGGAGGGCAGCCTTGCTCGAGGACCAGGGGAAGCTGAACAAGCTGGTTCCAAGGACAATCCCATCCTGCATTCAAAGCAAACCTTTAGCTAATAATATTAAATGCTAACAAAAGAGGCTCTGGTCAGTTGGTAATAAACTATTAATTGGAGCTTTGTCAGAAATGACTCCTGACCTTTGAGACAAGACAATGAGCAGTTGGGGGTCCTTTGTTTCCACGCTCTTGACTCCAGCAGTGTCAAATGTTGGATACAGGTGAGTTATGTTGTTCTTCCCCTTTGGGAAAGGTGATGCCCTGTAATTTGAGGATATTCAGCAACTTAGAAATTAATTAGTTTAAAATTAAATTTTCCACTCTGCCAGGCCAAGCACAATAAGACAAGGCCTTAAGACACAAGAGAGCATTTTAGAAAGGAGTAAAGGGTGACTGGGCACATGGAAGATCCCAGCATGCCTTTGAGGCAGATCCAACCACCCTAATTAGGTGGAACACAAAACTGTCCCCAGGCTCCTGCAGACCTGAGCTGCTGCCAGTGCCTGTGGGATCCCAGGGCCCTGAAAGCTGCCAGGGCTGGGGGATGTTCCCCTGATGTCCCCAAACCCTCCCCATGCACCACTTTGTCATGGGATGGTCTCTGCCCACCTAAACCTTCAGTGCATCTTCACTCTCCTCCCTTGTGCTGTGCACAGCAAACTGGGGGGAGTAAAATAAGTTCAGCTGCCCAACTGAAGACCATTTAAATTTTTTTTTAAATTAATTAAATTTATTGTGGGCAGAAATTATGGACTTGCAAAGCACCACTGTGCCTGTTATATCCCACAGCTGACCTGGCTGAAATCTGCCTTTGAAAGGTGGAGACCCAAATCCCATTTCTTCCCTTGCACTTGGATTTCCTTCATTGTGCCTCTCACCCTCAGTGCCCCCCCTTTAGTTAAAGCTAATGCTCCCCATTCCCAAGGTCCTGGTACAGCCCCAGATTTCCAGGAGGGTGTTTTGTGGGCTCCTTCCCACCCCGTGGGCTGAGGACAGCTGCTCCCCACAGGGGCCAGGGCCACGTCTTCGCTTCCTGGCCAAACTTGTGGTCACTGTGGGACCTGCTGAGTGTGCCCAGCTGGACACAGAGCTGTCTGTGATGGGGAGGTGAGTTTTTCTCTCAGCTTTTCTCCTGGGATGTGCTTCACTCTCTGGAACCTGTCCAACCCACCAAAACTCTGCAAGTGTTTTTAGGATTGGGTTCTAGTGGAGTAAAGCCTGCTAGGTAGGAATCTACCCTCGGGTGTCATCAGGTTATAATTAATTTGGGTTGCTACAGAAAGGTGGGGTTTTTTCAAACAAAACAAAATTAAACAAAACAAAACCCAACAAAAACCAAACAAAAAGCCACAAGCAAAAGAACCTCCCCCCCACAAAACCACCACCTAAAAACTCCTCCAAACAAACAAACAAATCAACAGACAACAAACAAAACCCACCACTCCAACCAACAGAAAATCAACCAAAGCAAGAAAATCTTTCGTAATGTCCTCAAACTACTTTTTGAAATACAAAAAAAAACCAAAAACAAAAAAAACAAACAAAACAAAACAAAACAAAAAACAAAACAAAAAAAAAACCAAACCAAACCAAACAAAAACAACCACCCACCAAATCACACAAAAAACCCAACAAAAAAACCCCAAGGAAGGGTTTTGTTAATAATGCTGAAAGCCATTCCCCAAGCCCTACTCCAAGCCAGCTCTGCACCATCATCCTCTATCTTGTGGTTAACACTGCTGAACGCTGGAGAAACTGTAATTGTTCATAAGCAAAGTAGCACTTCCCAAAGTACAGTATTTGTTTAATGGGTCATTAAACCCATATAAATAACGCTGAAGCATGCATGGAAGCAACGAGATTTAAACGCAATTACACAGGGAAACTTGGA